>NW_028319996.1:0-166513 GCF_062004578.1 Staurois parvus
TCAGTGAATGTTGTCAGTGAGTGAATGTTGTCAGTGAGTGAATGTTGTCAGTGAATGTTGTCAGTGAGTGAATGTTGTCAGTGAATGTTGTCAGTGAGTGAATGTTGTCAGTGAATGTTGTCAGTGAGTGAATGTTGTCAGAGAGTGAATGTTGTCAGTGAGTGAATGTTGTCAGAGAGTGAATGTTGTCAGTGAATGTTGTCAGTGAGTGAATGTTGTCAGTGAATGTTGTCAGTGAGTGAATGTTGTCAGTGAATGTTGTCAGTGAGTGAATGTTGTCAGTGAGTGAATGTTGTCAGTGAATGTTGTCTGTGAGTGAATGTTGTCAGTGAATGTTGTCAGTGAGTAAATGTTGTCAGTGAGTGAATGTTGTCAGTGAATGTTGTCAGTGAGTGAATGTTGTCAGTGAATGTTGTCAGAGAGTGAATGTTGTCAGTGAATGTTGTCAGTGAGTGAATGTTGTCAGTGAATGTTGTCAGTGAATGTTGTCAGTGAGCGAATGTTGTCAGAGAGTGAATGTTGTCAGTGAGTGAATGTTGTCAGTGAATGTTGTCAGTGAGTAAATGTTGTCAGTGAGTGAATGTTGTCAGTGAATGTTGTCAGTGAGTGAATGTTGTCAGTGAATGTTGTCAGAGAGTGAATGTTGTCAGTGAATGTTGTCAGTGAGTGAATGTTGTCAGTGAATGTTGTCAGTGAATGTTGTCAGTGAGTGAATGTTGTCAGAGAGTGAATGTTGTCAGTGAGTGAATGTTGTCAGTGAATGTTGTCAGTGAGTGAATGTTGTCAGTGAATGTTGTCAGTGAGTGAATGTTGTCAGTGAATGTTGTCAGTGAGTGAATGTTGTCAGTGAATGTTGTCAGTGAGTGAATGTTGTCAGTGAGTGAATGTTGTCAGTGAATGTTGTCAGTGAGTGAATGTTGTCAGTGAATGTTGTCAGTGAGTGAATGTTGTCAGTGAGTAAATGTTGTCAGTGAGTGAATGTTGTCAGTGAATGTTGTCAGTGAGTGAATGTTGTCAGTGAATGTTGTCAGTGAGTGAATGTTGTCAGTGAATGTTGTCAGAGAGTGAATGTTGTCAGTGAATGTTGTCAGTGAATGTTGTCAGTGAGCGAATGTTGTCAGAGAGTGAATGTTGTCAGTGAATGTTGTCAGTGAGCGAATGTTGTCAGTGAATGTTGTCAGTGAGTGAATGTTGTCAGTGAATGTTGTCAGTGAGTGAATGTTGTCAGTGAATGTTGTCAGTGAGTGAATGTTGTCAGTGAATGTTGTCAGTGTTGTCAGTGAGTGAATGTTTCAGTGAGTGAATGTTGTCAGTGAATGTTGTCAGTGAGTGAATGTTGTCAGTGAATGTTGTCAGTGAGTAAATGTTGTCAGTGAGTGAATGTTGTCAGTGAATGTTGTCAGTGAGTGAATGTTGTCAGTGAATGTTGTCAGAGAGTGAATGTTGTCAGTGAATGTTGTCAGTGAGTGAATGTTGTCAGTGAATGTTGTCAGTGAATGTTGTCAGTGAGCGAATGTTGTCAGAGAGTGAATGTTGTCAGTGAGTGAATGTTGTCAGTGAATGTTGTCAGTGAGTGAATGTTGTCAGTGAATGTTGTCAGTGAGTGAATGTTGTCAGTGAATGTTGTCAGTGAGTGAATGTTGTCAGTGAATGTTGTCAGTGAGTGAATGTTGTCAGTGAGTGAATGTTGTCAGTGAATGTTGTCAGTGAGTGAATGTTGTCAGTGAATGTTGTCAGTCAGTGAATGTTGTCAGAGAGTGAATGTTGTCAGTGAATGTTGTCAGTGAGTGAATGTTGTCAGTGAATGTTGTCAGTGAGTGAATGTTGTCAGTGAATGTTGTCAGTGAGTGAATGTTGTCAGTGAATGTTGTCAGTGTGCGAATGTTGTCAGTGAATGTTGTCAGTGAGTGAATGTTGTCAGTGAATGTTGTCAGTGAGTGAATGTTGTCAGTGAGTGAATGTTGTCAGTGAATGTTCTCAGTGAGTGAATGTTGTCAGAGAGTGAATGTTGTCAGTGAATGTTGTCAGTGAGCGAATGTTGTCAGTGAATGTTGTCAGTGAGTGAATGTTGTCAGTGAATGTTGTCAGTGAGTGAATGTTGTCAGTGAATGTTGTCAGTGAGTGAATGTTGTCAGTGAGTGAATGTTGTCAGTGAATGTTGTCAGTGAGTGAATGTTGTCAGTGAATGTTGTCAGTGAGTAAATGTTGTCAGTGAGTGAATGTTGTCAGTGAGTGAATGTTGTCAGAGAGTGAATGTTGTCAGTGAATGTTGTCAGTGAGTGAATGTTGTCAGTGAATGTTGTCAGTGAGCGAATGTTGTCAGTGAGTGAATGTTGTCAGTGAATGTTGTCAGTGAGTAAATGTTGTCAGTGAGTGAATGTTGTCAGTGAATGTTGTCAGTGAGTGAATGTTGTCAGTGAATGTTGTCAGAGAGTGAATGTTGTCAGTGAATGTTGTCATTGAATGTTGTCAGTGAGTGAATGTTGTCAGAGAGTAAATGTTGTCAGTGAGTGAATGTTGTCAGTGAATGTTGTCAGTGAGTGAATGTTGTCAGTGAATGTTGTCAGTGAGTGAATGTTGTCAGTGAATGTTGTCAGTGAGTGAATGTTGTCAGTGAGTGAATGTTGTCAGTGAATGTTGTCAGTGAGTGAATGTTGTCAGAGAGTGAATGTTGTCAGTGAATGTTGTCAGTGAGCGAATGTTGTCAGTGAATGTTGTCAGTGAGTGAATGTTGTCAGTGAATGTTGTCAGTGAGTGAATGTTGTCAGTGAGTGAATGTTGTCAGTGAATGTTGTCAGTGAGTGAATGTTGTCAGTGAATGTTGTCAGAGAGTGAATGTTGTCAGTGAATGTTGTCAGTGAGTGAATGTTGTCAGTGAATGTTGTCAGTGAGTGAATGTTGTCAGAGAGTGAATGTTGTCAGTGAGTGAATGTTGTCAGTGAATGTTGTCAGTGAGTGAATGTTGTCAGTGAATGTTGTCAGTGAGTGAATGTTGTCAGTGAATGTTGTCAGTGAGTGAATGTTGTCAGTGAGTGAATGTTGTCAGTGAATGTTGTCAGTGAGTGAATGTTGTCAGTGAATGTTGTCAGTGAGTGAATGTTGTCAGTGAATGTTGTCAGTGAGTGAATGTTGTCAGTGAATGTTGTCAGTGAGTGAATGTTGTCAGTGAATGTTGTCAGTGAGTGAATGTTGTCAGAGAGTGAATGTTGTCAGTAAATGTTGTCAGTGAGTGAATGTTGTCAGTGAATGTTGTCAGTGAGTGAATGTTGTCAGTGAATGTTGTCAGTGAGTGAATGTTGTCAGTGAATGTTGTCAGTGAGTGAATGTTGTCAGTGAGTGAATGTTGTCAGTGAATGTTGTCAGTGAGTGAATGTTGTCAGTGAATGTTGTCAGTGAGTGAATGTTGTCAGTGAATGTTGTCAGTGAGTGAATGTTGTCAGTGAATGTTGTCAGTGAGTGAATGTTGTCAGTGAATGTTGTCAGTGAGTGAATGTTGTCAGTGAATGTTGTCAGTGAGTGAATGTTGTCAGAGAGTGAATGTTGTCAGTGAATGTTGTCAGTGAGTGAATGTTGTCAGTGAATGTTGTCAGTGAGTGAATGTTGTCAGTGAATGTTGTCAGTGAGTGAATGTTGTCAGTGAATGTTGTCAGTGAGTGAATGTTGTCAGTGAGTGAATGTTGTCAGTGAATGTTGTCAGTGAGTGAATGTTGTCAGTGAATGTTGTCAGTGAGTAAATGTTGTCAGTGAGTGAATGTTGTCAGTGAATGTTGTCAGTGAGTGAATGTTGTCAGTGAATGTTGTCAGTGAATGTTGTCAGTGAGTGAATGTTGTCAGAGAGTGAATGTTGTCAGTGAGTGAATGTTGTCAGTGAATGTTGTCAGTGAGAGAATGTTGTCAGTGAATGTTGTCAGTGAGTGAATGTTGTCAGTGAATGTTGTCAGTGAGTGAATGTTGTCAGTGAGTGAATGTTGTCAGTGAATGTTGTCAGTGAGTGAATGTTGTCAGTGAATGTTGTCAGTGAGTGAATGTTGTCAGAGAGTGAATGTTGTCAGTAAATGTTGTCAGTGAGCGAATGTTGTCAGTGAATGTTGTCAGTGAGTGAATGTTGTCAGTGAATGTTGTCAGTGAGCGAATGTTGTCAGAGAGTGAATGTTGTCAGTGAGTGAATGTTGTCAGTGAATGTTGTCAGTGAGTAAATGTTGTCAGTGAGTGAATGTTGTCAGTGAATGTTGTCAGTGAGTGAATGTTGTCAGTGAATGTTGTCAGTGAATGTTGTCAGTGAGTGAATGTTGTCAGAGAGTGAATGTTGTCAGTGAGTGAATGTTGTCAGTGAATGTTGTCAGTGAGTGAATGTTGTCAGTGAGTGAATGTTGTCAGTGAATGTTGTCAGTGAGTGAATGTTGTCAGTGAATGTTGTCAGTGAGTGAATGTTGTCAGTGAATGTTGTCAGTGAGTGAATGTTGTCAGAGAGTGAATGTTGTCAGTAAATGTTGTCAGTGAGCGAATGTTGTCAGTGAATGTTGTCAGTGAGTGAATGTTGTCAGTGAGTGAATGTTGTCAGTGAATGTTGTCAGTGAGTGAATGTTGTCAGTGAGTGAATGTTGTCAGTGAATGTTGTCAGTGAGTGAATGTTGTCAGTGAATGTTGTCAGAGAGTGAATGTTGTCAGTGAATGTTGTCAGTGAGTGAATGTTGTCAGTGAATGTTGTCAGTGAGCGAATGTTGTCAGAGAGTGAATGTTGTCAGTGAGTGAATGTTGTCAGTGAATGTTGTCAGTGAGTAAATGTTGTCAGTGAGTGAATGTTGTCAGTGAATGTTGTCAGTGAGTGAATGTTGTCAGTGAATGTTGTCAGAGAGTGAATGTTGTCAGTGAATGTTGTCAGTGAGTGAATGTTGTCAGTGAATGTTGTCAGTGAGTGAATGTTGTCAGAGAGTGAATGTTGTCAGTGAGTGAATGTTGTCAGTGAATGTTGTCAGTGAGTGAATGTTGTCAGTGAATGTTGTCAGTGAGTGAATGTTGTCAGTGAATGTTGTCAATGAGTGAATGTTGTCAGTGAATGTTGTCAGTGAGTGAATGTTGTCAGTGAGTGAATGTTGTCAGTGAATGTTGTCAGTGAGTGAATGTTGTCAGTGAATGTTGTCAGTGAGTGAATGTTGTCAGAGAGTGAATGTTGTCAGTGAATGTTGTCAGTGAGCGAATGTTGTCAGTGAATGTTGTCAGTGAGTGAATGTTGTCAGTGAATGTTGTCAGTGAGTGAATGTTGTCAGTGAATGTTGTCAGTGAGTGAATGTTGTCAGTGAGTGAATGTTGTCAGTGAATGTTGTCAGTGAGTGAATGTTGTCAGTGAATGTTGTCAGTGAATGTTGTCAGTGAGTGAATGTTGTCAGAGAGTGAATGTTGTCAGTGCGTGAATGTTGTCAGTGAGGGAATGTTGTCAGTGAATGTTGTCAGTGAGTGAATGTTGTCAGTGAGCGAATGTTGTCAGTGAATGCTGTCAGAGAGTGAATGTTGTCAGAGAGTGAATGTTGTCAGTGATTGAATGTTGTCAGTGAGTGAATGTTGTCAGTGAATGTTGTCAGTGAGTGAATGTTGTCAGTGAATGTTGTCAGTGAGTGAATGTTGTCAGTGAATGTTGTCAGTGAGTGAATGTTGTCAGTGAATGTTGTCAGTGAGTGAATGTTGTCAGTGAATGTTGTCAGTGAGTGAATGTTGTCAGTGAGTGAATGTTGTCAGTGAATGTTCTCAGTGAGTGAATGTTGTCAGTGAATGTTGTCAGTGAGTGAATGTTGTCAGAGAGTGAATGTTGTCAGTGAATGTTGTCAGTGAGCGAATGTTGTCAGTGAATGTTGTCAGTGAGTGAATGTTGTCAGTGAATGTTGTCAGTGAGTGAATGTTGTCAGTGAATGTTGTCAGTGAGTGAATGTTGTCAGTGAATGTTGTCAGAGAGTGAATGTTGTCAGTGAATGTTGTCAGTGAGTGAATGTTGTCAGTGAATGTTGTCAGTGAATGTTGTCAGTGAGTGAATGTTGTCAGAGAGTGAATGTTGTCAGTGAGTGAATGTTGTCAGTTAATGTTGTCAGTGAATGAATGTTGTCAGAGAGTGAATGTTGTCAGTGAATGTTGTCAGTGAGTGAATGTTGTCAGAGAGTGAATGTTGTCAGTGAGTGAATGTTGTCAGAGAGTGAATGATGTCAGTGAGTGAATGTTGTCAGAGAGTGAATGTTGTCAGTGAATGTTGTCAGTGAGTGAATGTTGTCAGAGAGTGAATGTTGTCAGTGAGTGAATGTTGTCAGAGAGTGAATGTTGTCAGTGAATGTTGTCAGTGAGTGAATGTTGTCAGTGAGTGAATGTTGTCAGTGAATGTTGTCAGTGAGTAAATGTTGTCAGTGAATGTTGTCAGTGAGTGAATGTTGTCAGTGAATGTTGTCAGTGAGTGAATGTTGTCAGTGAATGTTGTCAGTGAGTGAATGTTGTCAGTGAGTGAATGTTGTCAGTGAATGTTGTCAGTGAGTGAATGTTGTCAGTGAATGTTGTCAGTGAGTGAATGTTGTCAGTGAGTGAATGTTGTCAGTGAATGTTGTCAGTGAGTGAATGTTGTCAGTAAATGTTGTCAGTGAGTGAATGTTGTCAGAGAGTGAATGTTGTCAGTGAGTGAATGTTGTCAGTGAATGTTGTCAGTGAGTGAATGTTGTCAGTGAATGTTGTCAGTGAGTGAATGTTGTCAGTGAGTGAATGTTGTCAGTAAATGTTGTCAGTGAGTGAATGTTGTCAGTGAGTGAATGTTGTCAGTGAATGTTGTCAGTGAGTGAATGTTGTCAGTGAATGTTGTCAGTGAGTGAATGTTGTCAGTGAATGTTGTCAGTGAGTGAATGTTGTCAGAGAGTGAATGTTGTCAGTGAGCGAATGTTGTCAGTGAATGTTGTCAGTGAGTGAATGTTGTCAGTGAATGTTGTCAGTGAGTGAATGTTGTCAGTGAATGTTGTCAGTGAATGTTGTCAGTGAGCGAATGTTGTCAGAGAGTGAATGTTGTCAGTGAGTGAATGTTGTCAGTGAATGTTGTCAGTGAGTGAATGTTGTCAGTGAATGTTGTCAGTGAGTGAATGTTGTCAGTGAATGTTGTCAGTGAGTGAATGTTGTCAGAGAGTGAATGTTGTCAGTGAGTGAATGTTGTCAGTGAATGTTGTCAGTGAGTGAATGTTGTCAGTGAATGTTGTCAGTGAGTGAATGTTGTCAGTGAATGTTGTCAGTGAGTGAATGTTGTCAGTGAATGTTGTCAGTGAGTGAATGTTGTCAGTGAGTGAATGTTGTCAGTGAATGTTGTCAGTGAGTGAATGTTGTCAGTGAATGTTGTCAGTGAGTGAATGTTGTCAGAGAGTGAATGTTGTCAGTGAATGTTGTCAGTGAGTGAATGTTGTCAGTGAATGTTGTCAGTGAGTGAATGTTGTCAGAGAGTGAATGTTGTCAGTGAGTGAATGTTGTCAGTGAATGTTGTCAGTGAGTAAATGTTGTCAGTGAATGTTGTCAGTGAGTGAATGTTGTCAGTGAATGTTGTCAGTGAGTGAATGTTGTCAGTGAATGTTGTCAGTGAGTGAATGTTGTCAGTGAGTGAATGTTGTCAGTGAATGTTGTCAGTGAGTGAATGTTGTCAGTGAATGTTGTCAGTGAGTGAATGTTGTCAGTGAATGTTGTCAGTGAGTGAATGTTGTCAGAGAGTGAATGTTGTCAGTGAATGTTGTCAGTGAGCGAATGTTGTCAGTGAATGTTGTCAGTGAGTGAATGTTGTCAGTGAATGTTGTCAGTGAGTGAATGTTGTCAGTGAATGTTGTCAGTGAGTGAATGTTGTCAGTGAGTGAATGTTGTCAGTGAATGTTGTCAGTGAGTGAATGTTGTCAGTGAATGTTGTCAGTGAGTGAATGTTGTCAGAGAGTGAATGTTGTCAGTGAGTGAATGTTGTCAGTGAATGTTGTCAGTGAGTGAATGTTGTCAGTGAATGTTGTCAGTGAATGAATGTTGTCAGTGAATGTTGTCAGTGAGTGAATGTTGTCAGTGAATGTTGTCAGTCAGTGAATGTTGTCAGTGAGTGAATGTTGTAAGTGAATGTTGTCAGTGAGTGAATGTTGTCAGTGAATGTTGTCAGTGAGTGAATGTTGTCAGTGAATGTTGTCAGAGAGTGAATGTTGTCAGTGAATGTTGTCAGTGAGTGAATGTTGTCAGAGAGTGAATGTTGTCAGTGAGTGAATGTTGTCAGTGAATGTTGTCAGTGAATGTTGTCAGTGAGCGAATGTTGTCAGAGAGTGAATGTTGTCAGTGAGTGAATGTTGTCAGTGAATGTTGTCAGTGAGTGAATGTTGTCAGTGAATGTTGTCAGTGAGTGAATGTTGTCAGTGAATGTTGTCAGTGAGTGAATGTTGTCAGAGAGTGAATGTTGTCAGTGAATGTTGTCAGTGAGTGAATGTTGTCAGTGAATGTTGTCAGTGAGTGAATGTTGTCAGTGAATGTTGTCAGTGAGTGAATGTTGTCAGTGAATGTTGTCAGTGAGTGAATGTTGTCAGTGAGTGAATGTTGTCAGTGAATGTTGTCAGTGAGTGAATGTTGTCAGTGAATGTTGTCAGTGAGTAAATGTTGTCAGTGAGTGAATGTTGTCAGTGAATGTTGTCAGTGAGTGAATGTTGTCAGTGAATGTTGTCAGTGAATGTTGTCAGTGAGTGAATGTTGTCAGAGAGTGAATGTTGTCAGTGAGTGAATGTTGTCAGTGAATGTTGTCAGTGAGAGAATGTTGTCAGTGAATGTTGTCAGTGAGTGAATGTTGTCAGTGAATGTTGTCAGTGAGTGAATGTTGTCAGTGAGTGAATGTTGTCAGTGAATGTTGTCAGTGAGTGAATGTTGTCAGTGAATGTTGTCAGTGAGTGAATGTTGTCAGTGAATGTTGTCAGTGAGTGAATGTTGTCAGAGAGTGAATGTTGTCAGTAAATGTTGTCAGTGAGCGAATGTTGTCAGTGAATGTTGTCAGTGAGTGAATGTTGTCAGTGAATGTTGTCAGTGAGCGAATGTTGTCAGAGAGTGAATGTTGTCAGTGAGTGAATGTTGTCAGTGAATGTTGTCAGTGAGTAAATGTTGTCAGTGAGTGAATGTTGTCAGTGAATGTTGTCAGTGAGTGAATGTTGTCAGTGAATGTTGTCAGTGAATGTTGTCAGTGAGTGAATGTTGTCAGAGAGTGAATGTTGTCAGTGAGTGAATGTTGTCAGTGAATGTTGTCAGTGAGTGAATGTTGTCAGTGAGTGAATGTTGTCAGTGAATGTTGTCAGTGAGTGAATGTTGTCAGTGAATGTTGTCAGTGAGTGAATGTTGTCAGTGAATGTTGTCAGTGAGTGAATGTTGTCAGAGAGTGAATGTTGTCAGTAAATGTTGTCAGTGAGCGAATGTTGTCAGTGAATGTTGTCAGTGAGTGAATGTTGTCAGTGAGTGAATGTTGTCAGTGAATGTTGTCAGTGAGTGAATGTTGTCAGTGAGTGAATGTTGTCAGTGAATGTTGTCAGTGAGTGAATGTTGTCAGTGAATGTTGTCAGAGAGTGAATGTTGTCAGTGAATGTTGTCAGTGAGTGAATGTTGTCAGTGAATGTTGTCAGTGAGCGAATGTTGTCAGAGAGTGAATGTTGTCAGTGAGTGAATGTTGTCAGTGAATGTTGTCAGTGAGTAAATGTTGTCAGTGAGTGAATGTTGTCAGTGAATGTTGTCAGTGAGTGAATGTTGTCAGTGAATGTTGTCAGAGAGTGAATGTTGTCAGTGAATGTTGTCAGTGAGTGAATGTTGTCAGTGAATGTTGTCAGTGAGTGAATGTTGTCAGAGAGTGAATGTTGTCAGTGAGTGAATGTTGTCAGTGAATGTTGTCAGTGAGTGAATGTTGTCAGTGAATGTTGTCAGTGAGTGAATGTTGTCAGTGAATGTTGTCAATGAGTGAATGTTGTCAGTGAATGTTGTCAGTGAGTGAATGTTGTCAGTGAGTGAATGTTGTCAGTGAATGTTGTCAGTGAGTGAATGTTGTCAGTGAATGTTGTCAGTGAGTGAATGTTGTCAGAGAGTGAATGTTGTCAGTGAATGTTGTCAGTGAGCGAATGTTGTCAGTGAATGTTGTCAGTGAGTGAATGTTGTCAGTGAATGTTGTCAGTGAGTGAATGTTGTCAGTGAATGTTGTCAGTGAGTGAATGTTGTCAGTGAGTGAATGTTGTCAGTGAATGTTGTCAGTGAGTGAATGTTGTCAGTGAATGTTGTCAGTGAATGTTGTCAGTGAGTGAATGTTGTCAGAGAGTGAATGTTGTCAGTGCGTGAATGTTGTCAGTGAGGGAATGTTGTCAGTGAATGTTGTCAGTGAGTGAATGTTGTCAGTGAGCGAATGTTGTCAGTGAATGCTGTCAGAGAGTGAATGTTGTCAGAGAGTGAATGTTGTCAGTGATTGAATGTTGTCAGTGAGTGAATGTTGTCAGTGAATGTTGTCAGTGAGTGAATGTTGTCAGTGAATGTTGTCAGTGAGTGAATGTTGTCAGTGAATGTTGTCAGTGAGTGAATGTTGTCAGTGAATGTTGTCAGTGAGTGAATGTTGTCAGTGAGTGAATGTTGTCAGTGAATGTTCTCAGTGAGTGAATGTTGTCAGTGAATGTTGTCAGTGAGTGAATGTTGTCAGAGAGTGAATGTTGTCAGTGAATGTTGTCAGTGAGCGAATGTTGTCAGTGAATGTTGTCAGTGAGTGAATGTTGTCAGTGAATGTTGTCAGTGAGTGAATGTTGTCAGTGAATGTTGTCAGTGAGTGAATGTTGTCAGTGAATGTTGTCAGAGAGTGAATGTTGTCAGTGAATGTTGTCAGTGAGTGAATGTTGTCAGTGAATGTTGTCAGTGAATGTTGTCAGTGAGTGAATGTTGTCAGAGAGTGAATGTTGTCAGTGAGTGAATGTTGTCAGTTAATGTTGTCAGTGAATGAATGTTGTCAGAGAGTGAATGTTGTCAGTGAATGTTGTCAGTGAGTGAATGTTGTCAGAGAGTGAATGTTGTCAGTGAGTGAATGTTGTCAGAGAGTGAATGATGTCAGTGAGTGAATGTTGTCAGAGAGTGAATGTTGTCAGTGAATGTTGTCAGTGAGTGAATGTTGTCAGAGAGTGAATGTTGTCAGTGAGTGAATGTTGTCAGAGAGTGAATGTTGTCAGTGAATGTTGTCAGTGAGTGAATGGTGTCAGTGAGTGAATGTTGTCAGTGAATGTTGTCAGTGAGTAAATGTTGTCAGTGAATGTTGTCAGTGAGTGAATGTTGTCAGTGAATGTTGTCAGTGAGTGAATGTTGTCAGTGAATGTTGTCAGTGAGTGAATGTTGTCAGTGAGTGAATGTTGTCAGTGAATGTTGTCAGTGAGTGAATGTTGTCAGTGAATGTTGTCAGTGAGTGAATGTTGTCAGTGAGTGAATGTTGTCAGTGAATGTTGTCAGTGAGTGAATGTTGTCAGTAAATGTTGTCAGTGAGTGAATGTTGTCAGAGAGTGAATGTTGTCAGTGAGTGAATGTTGTCAGTGAATGTTGTCAGTGAGTGAATGTTGTCAGTGAATGTTGTCAGTGAGTGAATGTTGTCAGTGAGTGAATGTTGTCAGTAAATGTTGTCAGTGAGTGAATGTTGTCAGTGAGTGAATGTTGTCAGTGAATGTTGTCAGTGAGTGAATGTTGTCAGTGAATGTTGTCAGTGAGTGAATGTTGTCAGTGAATGTTGTCAGTGAGTGAATGTTGTCAGAGAGTGAATGTTGTCAGTGAGCGAATGTTGTCAGTGAATGTTGTCAGTGAGTGAATGTTGTCAGTGAATGTTGTCAGTGAGTGAATGTTGTCAGTGAATGTTGTCAGTGAATGTTGTCAGTGAGCGAATGTTGTCAGAGAGTGAATGTTGTCAGTGAGTGAATGTTGTCAGTGAATGTTGTCAGTGAGTGAATGTTGTCAGTGAATGTTGTCAGTGAGTGAATGTTGTCAGTGAATGTTGTCAGTGAGTGAATGTTGTCAGAGAGTGAATGTTGTCAGTGAGTGAATGTTGTCAGTGAATGTTGTCAGTGAGTGAATGTTGTCAGTGAATGTTGTCAGTGAGTGAATGTTGTCAGTGAATGTTGTCAGTGAGTGAATGTTGTCAGTGAATGTTGTCAGTGAGTGAATGTTGTCAGTGAGTGAATGTTGTCAGTGAATGTTGTCAGTGAGTGAATGTTGTCAGTGAATGTTGTCAGTGAGTGAATGTTGTCAGAGAGTGAATGTTGTCAGTGAATGTTGTCAGTGAGTGAATGTTGTCAGTGAATGTTGTCAGTGAGTGAATGTTGTCAGAGAGTGAATGTTGTCAGTGAATGTTGTCAGTGAGCGAATGTTGTCAGTGAGTGAATGTTGTCAGTGAGTGAATGTTGTCAGTGAATGTTGTCAGTGAGTGAATGTTGTCAGTGAATGTTGTCAGTGAGTGAATGTTGTCAGTGAATGTTGTCAGTGAGTGAATGTTGTCAGTGAGTGAATGTTGTCAGTGAATGTTGTCAGTGAGTGAATGTTGTCAGTGAATGTTGTCAGTGAGTAAATGTTGTCAGTGAGTGAATGTTGTCAGTGAATGTTGTCAGTGAGTGAATGTTGTCAGTGAATGTTGTCAGTGAATGTTGTCAGTGAGCGAATGTTGTCAGAGAGTGAATGTTGTCAGTGAGTGAATGTTGTCAGTGAATGTTGTCAGTGAGTGAATGTTGTCAGTGAATGTTGTCAGTGAGTGAATGTTGTCAGAGAGTGAATGTTGTCAGTGAGTGAATGTTGTCAGTGAATGTTGTCAGTGAGTGAATGTTGTCAGTGAATGTTGTCAGTGAGTGAATGTTGTCAGTGAATGTTGTCAGTGAGTGAATGTTGTCAGTGAATGTTGTCAGTGAGTGAATGTTGTCAGTGAATGTTGTCAGTGAATGTTGTCAGTGAGCGAATGTTGTCAGAGAGTGAATGTTGTCAGTGAGTGAATGTTGTCAGTGAATGTTGTCAGTGAGTAAATGTTGTCAGTGAGTGAATGTTGTCAGTGAATGTTGTCAGTGAGTGAATGTTGTCAGTGAATGTTGTCAGAGAGTGAATGTTGTCAGTGAATGTTGTCAGTGAGTGAATGTTGTCAGTGAATGTTGTCAGTGAATGTTGTCAGTGAGTGAATGTTGTCAGAGAGTGAATGTTGTCAGTGAGTGAATGTTGTCAGTGAATGTTGTCAGTGAGTGAATGTTGTCAGTGAATGTTGTCAGTGAGTGAATGTTGTCAGTGAATGTTGTCAGTGAGTGAATGTTGTCAGTGAATGTTGTCAGTGAGTGAATGTTGTCAGTGAGTGAATGTTGTCAGTGAATGTTGTCAGTGAGTGAATGTTGTCAGTGAATGTTGTCAGTGAATGTTGTCAGTGAGTAAATGTTGTCAGTGAGTGAATGTTGTCAGTGAATGTTGTCAGTGAGTGAATGTTGTCAGTGAATGTTGTCAGTGAGTGAATGTTGTCAGTGAATGTTGTCAGAGAGTGAATGTTGTCAGTGAATGTTGTCAGTGAGTGAATGTTGTCAGAGAGTGAATGTTGTCAGTGAGTGAATGTTGTCAGTGAATGTTGTCAGTGAATGTTGTCAGTGAGCGAATGTTGTCAGAGAGTGAATGTTGTCAGTGAATGTTGTCAGTGAGCGAATGTTGTCAGTGAATGTTGTCAGTGAGTGAATGTTGTCAGTGAATGTTGTCAGTGAGTGAATTTTGTCAGTGAATGTTGTCAGTGAGTGAATGTTGTCAGTGAATGTTGTCAGTGTTGTCAGTGAGTGAATGTTTCAGTGAGTGAATGTTGTCAGTGAATGTTGTCAGTGAGTGAATGTTGTCAGTGAATGTTGTCAGTGAGTAAATGTTGTCAGTGAGTGAATGTTGTCAGTGAATGTTGTCAGTGAGTGAATGTTGTCAGTGAATGTTGTCAGAGAGTGAATGTTGTCAGTGAATGTTGTCAGTGAGTGAATGTTGTCAGTGAATGTTGTCAGTGAATGTTGTCAGTGAGCGAATGTTGTCAGAGAGTGAATGTTGTCAGTGAGTGAATGTTGTCAGTGAATGTTGTCAGTGAGTAAATGTTGTCAGTGAGTGAATGTTGTCAGTGAATGTTGTCAGTGAGTGAATGTTGTCAGAGAGTGAATGTTGTCAGAGAGTGAATGTTGTCAGTGAATGTTGTCAGTGAGTGAATGTTGTCAGTGAATGTTGTCAGTGAATGTTGTCAGTGAGTGAATGTTGTCAGAGAGTGAATGTTGTCAGTGAGTGAATGTTGTCAGTGAATGTTGTCAGTGAATGTTGTCAGTGAGCGAATGTTGTCAGAGAGTGAATGTTGTCAGTGAGTGAATGTTGTCAGTGAATGTTGTCAGTGAGTGAATGTTGTCAGTGAATGTTGTCAGTGAGTGAATGTTGTCAGTGAATGTTGTCAGTGAGTGAATGTTGTCAGTGAATGTTGTCAGTGAGTGAATGTTGTCAGTGAATGTTGTCAGTGAGTGAATGTTGTCAGTGAATGTTGTCAGTGAGTGAATGTTGTCAGTGAATGTTGTCAGTGAGTGAATGTTGTCAGTGAATGTTGTCAGTGAGTGAATGTTGTCAGTGAATGTTGTCAGTGAGTGAATGTTGTCAGTGAGTGAATGTTGTCAGTGAATGTTCTCAGTGAGTGAATGTTGTCAGTGAATGTTGTCAGTGAGTGAATGTTGTCAGAGAGTGAATGTTGTCAGTGAATGTTGTCAGTGAGCGAATGTTGTCAGTGAATGTTGTCAGTGAGTGAATGTTGTCAGTGAATGTTGTCAGTGAGTGAATGTTGTCAGTGAATGTTGTCAGTGAGTGAATGTTGTCAGTGAATGTTGTCAGAGAGTGAATGTTGTCAGTGAATGTTGTCAGTGAGTGAATGTTGTCAGTGAATGTTGTCAGTGAATGTTGTCAGTGAGTGAATGTTGTCAGAGAGTGAATGTTGTCAGTGAGTGAATGTTGTCAGTTAATGTTGTCAGTGAATGAATGTTGTCAGAGAGTGAATGTTGTCAGTGAATGTTGTCAGTGAGTGAATGTTGTCAGAGAGTGAATGTTGTCAGTGAGTGAATGTTGTCAGAGAGTGAATGATGTCAGTGAGTGAATGTTGTCAGAGAGTGAATGTTGTCAGTGAATGTTGTCAGTGAGTGAATGTTGTCAGAGAGTGAATGTTGTCAGTGAGTGAATGTTGTCAGAGAGTGAATGTTGTCAGTGAATGTTGTCAGTGAGTGAATGTTGTCAGTGAGTGAATGTTGTCAGTGAATGTTGTCAGTGAGTAAATGTTGTCAGTGAATGTTGTCAGTGAGTGAATGTTGTCAGTGAATGTTGTCAGTGAGTGAATGTTGTCAGTGAATGTTGTCAGTGAGTGAATGTTGTCAGTGAGTGAATGTTGTCAGTGAATGTTGTCAGTGAGTGAATGTTGTCAGTGAATGTTGTCAGTGAGTGAATGTTGTCAGTGAGTGAATGTTGTCAGTGAATGTTGTCAGTGAGTGAATGTTGTCAGTAAATGTTGTCAGTGAGTGAATGTTGTCAGAGAGTGAATGTTGTCAGTGAGTGAATGTTGTCAGTGAATGTTGTCAGTGAGTGAATGTTGTCAGTGAATGTTGTCAGTGAGTGAATGTTGTCAGTGAGTGAATGTTGTCAGTAAATGTTGTCAGTGAGTGAATGTTGTCAGTGAGTGAATGTTGTCAGTGAATGTTGTCAGTGAGTGAATGTTGTCAGTGAATGTTGTCAGTGAGTGAATGTTGTCAGTGAATGTTGTCAGTGAGTGAATGTTGTCAGAGAGTGAATGTTGTCAGTGAGCGAATGTTGTCAGTGAATGTTGTCAGTGAGTGAATGTTGTCAGTGAATGTTGTCAGTGAGTGAATGTTGTCAGTGAATGTTGTCAGTGAATGTTGTCAGTGAGCGAATGTTGTCAGAGAGTGAATGTTGTCAGTGAGTGAATGTTGTCAGTGAATGTTGTCAGTGAGTGAATGTTGTCAGTGAATGTTGTCAGTGAGTGAATGTTGTCAGTGAATGTTGTCAGTGAGTGAATGTTGTCAGAGAGTGAATGTTGTCAGTGAGTGAATGTTGTCAGTGAATGTTGTCAGTGAGTGAATGTTGTCAGTGAATGTTGTCAGTGAGTGAATGTTGTCAGTGAATGTTGTCAGTGAGTGAATGTTGTCAGTGAATGTTGTCAGTGAGTGAATGTTGTCAGTGAGTGAATGTTGTCAGTGAATGTTGTCAGTGAGTGAATGTTGTCAGTGAATGTTGTCAGTGAGTGAATGTTGTCAGAGAGTGAATGTTGTCAGTGAATGTTGTCAGTGAGTGAATGTTGTCAGTGAATGTTGTCAGTGAGTGAATGTTGTCAGAGAGTGAATGTTGTCAGTGAGTGAATGTTGTCAGTGAATGTTGTCAGTGAGTAAATGTTGTCAGTGAATGTTGTCAGTGAGTGAATGTTGTCAGTGAATGTTGTCAGTGAGTGAATGTTGTCAGTGAATGTTGTCAGTGAGTGAATGTTGTCAGTGAGTGAATGTTGTCAGTGAATGTTGTCAGTGAGTGAATGTTGTCAGTGAATGTTGTCAGTGAGTGAATGTTGTCAGTGAATGTTGTCAGTGAGTGAATGTTGTCAGAGAGTGAATGTTGTCAGTGAATGTTGTCAGTGAGCGAATGTTGTCAGTGAATGTTGTCAGTGAGTGAATGTTGTCAGTGAATGTTGTCAGTGAGTGAATGTTGTCAGTGAATGTTGTCAGTGAGTGAATGTTGTCAGTGAGTGAATGTTGTCAGTGAATGTTGTCAGTGAGTGAATGTTGTCAGTGAATGTTGTCAGTGAGTGAATGTTGTCAGAGAGTGAATGTTGTCAGTGAGTGAATGTTGTCAGTGAATGTTGTCAGTGAGTGAATGTTGTCAGTGAATGTTGTCAGTGAATGAATGTTGTCAGTGAATGTTGTCAGTGAGTGAATGTTGTCAGTGAATGTTGTCAGTCAGTGAATGTTGTCAGTGAGTGAATGTTGTAAGTGAATGTTGTCAGTGAGTGAATGTTGTCAGTGAATGTTGTCAGTGAGTGAATGTTGTCAGTGAATGTTGTCAGAGAGTGAATGTTGTCAGTGAATGTTGTCAGTGAGTGAATGTTGTCAGAGAGTGAATGTTGTCAGTGAGTGAATGTTGTCAGTGAATGTTGTCAGTGAATGTTGTCAGTGAGCGAATGTTGTCAGAGAGTGAATGTTGTCAGTGAGTGAATGTTGTCAGTGAATGTTGTCAGTGAGTGAATGTTGTCAGTGAATGTTGTCAGTGAGTGAATGTTGTCAGTGAATGTTGTCAGTGAGTGAATGTTGTCAGAGAGTGAATGTTGTCAGTGAATGTTGTCAGTGAGTGAATGTTGTCAGTGAATGTTGTCAGTGAGTGAATGTTGTCAGTGAATGTTGTCAGTGAGTGAATGTTGTCAGTGAATGTTGTCAGTGAGTGAATGTTGTCAGTGAGTGAATGTTGTCAGTGAATGTTGTCAGTGAGTGAATGTTGTCAGTGAATGTTGTCAGTGAGTAAATGTTGTCAGTGAGTGAATGTTGTCAGTGAATGTTGTCAGTGAGTGAATGTTGTCAGTGAATGTTGTCAGTGAATGTTGTCAGTGAGTGAATGTTGTCAGAGAGTGAATGTTGTCAGTGAGTGAATGTTGTCAGTGAATGTTGTCAGTGAGAGAATGTTGTCAGTGAATGTTGTCAGTGAGTGAATGTTGTCAGTGAATGTTGTCAGTGAGTGAATGTTGTCAGTGAGTGAATGTTGTCAGTGAATGTTGTCAGTGAGTGAATGTTGTCAGTGAATGTTGTCAGTGAGTGAATGTTGTCAGTGAATGTTGTCAGTGAGTGAATGTTGTCAGAGAGTGAATGTTGTCAGTAAATGTTGTCAGTGAGCGAATGTTGTCAGTGAATGTTGTCAGTGAGTGAATGTTGTCAGTGAATGTTGTCAGTGAGCGAATGTTGTCAGAGAGTGAATGTTGTCAGTGAGTGAATGTTGTCAGTGAATGTTGTCAGTGAGTAAATGTTGTCAGTGAGTGAATGTTGTCAGTGAATGTTGTCAGTGAGTGAATGTTGTCAGTGAATGTTGTCAGTGAATGTTGTCAGTGAGTGAATGTTGTCAGAGAGTGAATGTTGTCAGTGAGTGAATGTTGTCAGTGAATGTTGTCAGTGAGTGAATGTTGTCAGTGAGTGAATGTTGTCAGTGAATGTTGTCAGTGAGTGAATGTTGTCAGTGAATGTTGTCAGTGAGTGAATGTTGTCAGTGAATGTTGTCAGTGAGTGAATGTTGTCAGAGAGTGAATGTTGTCAGTAAATGTTGTCAGTGAGCGAATGTTGTCAGTGAATGTTGTCAGTGAGTGAATGTTGTCAGTGAGTGAATGTTGTCAGTGAATGTTGTCAGTGAGTGAATGTTGTCAGTGAGTGAATGTTGTCAGTGAATGTTGTCAGTGAGTGAATGTTGTCAGTGAATGTTGTCAGAGAGTGAATGTTGTCAGTGAATGTTGTCAGTGAGTGAATGTTGTCAGTGAATGTTGTCAGTGAGCGAATGTTGTCAGAGAGTGAATGTTGTCAGTGAGTGAATGTTGTCAGTGAATGTTGTCAGTGAGTAAATGTTGTCAGTGAGTGAATGTTGTCAGTGAATGTTGTCAGTGAGTGAATGTTGTCAGTGAATGTTGTCAGAGAGTGAATGTTGTCAGTGAATGTTGTCAGTGAGTGAATGTTGTCAGTGAATGTTGTCAGTGAGTGAATGTTGTCAGAGAGTGAATGTTGTCAGTGAGTGAATGTTGTCAGTGAATGTTGTCAGTGAGTGAATGTTGTCAGTGAATGTTGTCAGTGAGTGAATGTTGTCAGTGAATGTTGTCAATGAGTGAATGTTGTCAGTGAATGTTGTCAGTGAGTGAATGTTGTCAGTGAGTGAATGTTGTCAGTGAATGTTGTCAGTGAGTGAATGTTGTCAGTGAATGTTGTCAGTGAGTGAATGTTGTCAGAGAGTGAATGTTGTCAGTGAATGTTGTCAGTGAGCGAATGTTGTCAGTGAATGTTGTCAGTGAGTGAATGTTGTCAGTGAATGTTGTCAGTGAGTGAATGTTGTCAGTGAATGTTGTCAGTGAGTGAATGTTGTCAGTGAGTGAATGTTGTCAGTGAATGTTGTCAGTGAGTGAATGTTGTCAGTGAATGTTGTCAGTGAATGTTGTCAGTGAGTGAATGTTGTCAGAGAGTGAATGTTGTCAGTGCGTGAATGTTGTCAGTGAGGGAATGTTGTCAGTGAATGTTGTCAGTGAGTGAATGTTGTCAGTGAGCGAATGTTGTCAGTGAATGCTGTCAGAGAGTGAATGTTGTCAGAGAGTGAATGTTGTCAGTGATTGAATGTTGTCAGTGAGTGAATGTTGTCAGTGAATGTTGTCAGTGAGTGAATGTTGTCAGTGAATGTTGTCAGTGAGTGAATGTTGTCAGTGAATGTTGTCAGTGAGTGAATGTTGTCAGTGAATGTTGTCAGTGAGTGAATGTTGTCAGTGAGTGAATGTTGTCAGTGAATGTTCTCAGTGAGTGAATGTTGTCAGTGAATGTTGTCAGTGAGTGAATGTTGTCAGAGAGTGAATGTTGTCAGTGAATGTTGTCAGTGAGCGAATGTTGTCAGTGAATGTTGTCAGTGAGTGAATGTTGTCAGTGAATGTTGTCAGTGAGTGAATGTTGTCAGTGAATGTTGTCAGTGAGTGAATGTTGTCAGTGAATGTTGTCAGAGAGTGAATGTTGTCAGTGAATGTTGTCAGTGAGTGAATGTTGTCAGTGAATGTTGTCAGTGAATGTTGTCAGTGAGTGAATGTTGTCAGAGAGTGAATGTTGTCAGTGAGTGAATGTTGTCAGTTAATGTTGTCAGTGAATGAATGTTGTCAGAGAGTGAATGTTGTCAGTGAATGTTGTCAGTGAGTGAATGTTGTCAGAGAGTGAATGTTGTCAGTGAGTGAATGTTGTCAGAGAGTGAATGATGTCAGTGAGTGAATGTTGTCAGAGAGTGAATGTTGTCAGTGAATGTTGTCAGTGAGTGAATGTTGTCAGAGAGTGAATGTTGTCAGTGAGTGAATGTTGTCAGAGAGTGAATGTTGTCAGTGAATGTTGTCAGTGAGTGAATGGTGTCAGTGAGTGAATGTTGTCAGTGAATGTTGTCAGTGAGTAAATGTTGTCAGTGAATGTTGTCAGTGAGTGAATGTTGTCAGTGAATGTTGTCAGTGAGTGAATGTTGTCAGTGAATGTTGTCAGTGAGTGAATGTTGTCAGTGAGTGAATGTTGTCAGTGAATGTTGTCAGTGAGTGAATGTTGTCAGTGAATGTTGTCAGTGAGTGAATGTTGTCAGTGAGTGAATGTTGTCAGTGAATGTTGTCAGTGAGTGAATGTTGTCAGTAAATGTTGTCAGTGAGTGAATGTTGTCAGAGAGTGAATGTTGTCAGTGAGTGAATGTTGTCAGTGAATGTTGTCAGTGAGTGAATGTTGTCAGTGAATGTTGTCAGTGAGTGAATGTTGTCAGTGAGTGAATGTTGTCAGTAAATGTTGTCAGTGAGTGAATGTTGTCAGTGAGTGAATGTTGTCAGTGAATGTTGTCAGTGAGTGAATGTTGTCAGTGAATGTTGTCAGTGAGTGAATGTTGTCAGTGAATGTTGTCAGTGAGTGAATGTTGTCAGAGAGTGAATGTTGTCAGTGAGCGAATGTTGTCAGTGAATGTTGTCAGTGAGTGAATGTTGTCAGTGAATGTTGTCAGTGAGTGAATGTTGTCAGTGAATGTTGTCAGTGAATGTTGTCAGTGAGCGAATGTTGTCAGAGAGTGAATGTTGTCAGTGAGTGAATGTTGTCAGTGAATGTTGTCAGTGAGTGAATGTTGTCAGTGAATGTTGTCAGTGAGTGAATGTTGTCAGTGAATGTTGTCAGTGAGTGAATGTTGTCAGAGAGTGAATGTTGTCAGTGAGTGAATGTTGTCAGTGAATGTTGTCAGTGAGTGAATGTTGTCAGTGAATGTTGTCAGTGAGTGAATGTTGTCAGTGAATGTTGTCAGTGAGTGAATGTTGTCAGTGAATGTTGTCAGTGAGTGAATGTTGTCAGTGAGTGAATGTTGTCAGTGAATGTTGTCAGTGAGTGAATGTTGTCAGTGAATGTTGTCAGTGAGTGAATGTTGTCAGAGAGTGAATGTTGTCAGTGAATGTTGTCAGTGAGTGAATGTTGTCAGTGAATGTTGTCAGTGAGTGAATGTTGTCAGAGAGTGAATGTTGTCAGTGAATGTTGTCAGTGAGCGAATGTTGTCAGTGAGTGAATGTTGTCAGTGAGTGAATGTTGTCAGTGAATGTTGTCAGTGAGTGAATGTTGTCAGTGAATGTTGTCAGTGAGTGAATGTTGTCAGTGAATGTTGTCAGTGAGTGAATGTTGTCAGTGAGTGAATGTTGTCAGTGAATGTTGTCAGTGAGTGAATGTTGTCAGTGAATGTTGTCAGTGAGTAAATGTTGTCAGTGAGTGAATGTTGTCAGTGAATGTTGTCAGTGAGTGAATGTTGTCAGTGAATGTTGTCAGTGAATGTTGTCAGTGAGCGAATGTTGTCAGAGAGTGAATGTTGTCAGTGAGTGAATGTTGTCAGTGAATGTTGTCAGTGAGTGAATGTTGTCAGTGAATGTTGTCAGTGAGTGAATGTTGTCAGAGAGTGAATGTTGTCAGTGAGTGAATGTTGTCAGTGAATGTTGTCAGTGAGTGAATGTTGTCAGTGAATGTTGTCAGTGAGTGAATGTTGTCAGTGAATGTTGTCAGTGAGTGAATGTTGTCAGTGAATGTTGTCAGTGAGTGAATGTTGTCAGTGAATGTTGTCAGTGAATGTTGTCAGTGAGCGAATGTTGTCAGAGAGTGAATGTTGTCAGTGAGTGAATGTTGTCAGTGAATGTTGTCAGTGAGTAAATGTTGTCAGTGAGTGAATGTTGTCAGTGAATGTTGTCAGTGAGTGAATGTTGTCAGTGAATGTTGTCAGAGAGTGAATGTTGTCAGTGAATGTTGTCAGTGAGTGAATGTTGTCAGTGAATGTTGTCAGTGAATGTTGTCAGTGAGTGAATGTTGTCAGAGAGTGAATGTTGTCAGTGAGTGAATGTTGTCAGTGAATGTTGTCAGTGAGTGAATGTTGTCAGTGAATGTTGTCAGTGAGTGAATGTTGTCAGTGAATGTTGTCAGTGAGTGAATGTTGTCAGTGAATGTTGTCAGTGAGTGAATGTTGTCAGTGAGTGAATGTTGTCAGTGAATGTTGTCAGTGAGTGAATGTTGTCAGTGAATGTTGTCAGTGAATGTTGTCAGTGAGTAAATGTTGTCAGTGAGTGAATGTTGTCAGTGAATGTTGTCAGTGAGTGAATGTTGTCAGTGAATGTTGTCAGTGAGTGAATGTTGTCAGTGAATGTTGTCAGAGAGTGAATGTTGTCAGTGAATGTTGTCAGTGAGTGAATGTTGTCAGAGAGTGAATGTTGTCAGTGAGTGAATGTTGTCAGTGAATGTTGTCAGTGAATGTTGTCAGTGAGCGAATGTTGTCAGAGAGTGAATGTTGTCAGTGAATGTTGTCAGTGAGCGAATGTTGTCAGTGAATGTTGTCAGTGAGTGAATGTTGTCAGTGAATGTTGTCAGTGAGTGAATTTTGTCAGTGAATGTTGTCAGTGAGTGAATGTTGTCAGTGAATGTTGTCAGTGTTGTCAGTGAGTGAATGTTTCAGTGAGTGAATGTTGTCAGTGAATGTTGTCAGTGAGTGAATGTTGTCAGTGAATGTTGTCAGTGAGTAAATGTTGTCAGTGAGTGAATGTTGTCAGTGAATGTTGTCAGTGAGTGAATGTTGTCAGTGAATGTTGTCAGAGAGTGAATGTTGTCAGTGAATGTTGTCAGTGAGTGAATGTTGTCAGTGAATGTTGTCAGTGAATGTTGTCAGTGAGCGAATGTTGTCAGAGAGTGAATGTTGTCAGTGAGTGAATGTTGTCAGTGAATGTTGTCAGTGAGTAAATGTTGTCAGTGAGTGAATGTTGTCAGTGAATGTTGTCAGTGAGTGAATGTTGTCAGAGAGTGAATGTTGTCAGAGAGTGAATGTTGTCAGTGAATGTTGTCAGTGAGTGAATGTTGTCAGTGAATGTTGTCAGTGAATGTTGTCAGTGAGTGAATGTTGTCAGAGAGTGAATGTTGTCAGTGAGTGAATGTTGTCAGTGAATGTTGTCAGTGAATGTTGTCAGTGAGCGAATGTTGTCAGAGAGTGAATTTTGTCAGTGAGTGAATGTTGTCAGTGAATGTTGTCAGTGAGTGAATGTTGTCAGTGAATGTTGTCAGTGAGTGAATGTTGTCAGTGAATGTTGGCAGTGAGTGAATGTTGTCAGTGAATGTTGTCAGTGAGTGAATGTTGTCAGTGAATGTTGTCAGTGAGTGAATGTTGTCAGTGAATGTTGTCAGTGAGTGAATGTTGTCAGAGAGTGAATGTTGTCAGTGAATGTTGTCAGTGAGCGAATGTTGTCAGTGAATGTTGTCAGTGAATGTTGTCAGTGAGTGAATGTTGTCAGTGAATGTTGTCAGTGAGTGAATGTTGTCAGTGAATGTTGTCAGTGAGTGAATGTTGTCAGTGAGTGAATGTTGTCAGTGAATGTTGTCAGTGAGTGAATGTTGTCAGTGAATGTTGTCAGTGAGTGAATGTTGTCAGAGAGTGAATGTTGTCAGTGAGTGAATGTTGTCAGTGAATGTTGTCAGTGAGTGAATGTTGTCAGTGAATGTTGTCAGTGAATGAATGTTGTCAGTGAATGTTGTCAGTCAGTGAATGTTGTCAGTGAATGTTGTCAGTCAGTGAATGTTGTCAGTGAGTGAATGTTGTCAGTGAATGTTGTCAGTGAGTGAATGTTGTCAGTGAATGTTGTCAGTGAGTGAATGTTGTCAGTGAATGTTGTCAGTGAGTGAATGTTGTCAGTGAATGTTGTCAGTGAGTGAATGTTGTCAGTGAATGTTGTCAGTGAGTGAATGTTGTCAGTGAGTGAATGTTGTCAGTGAATGTTGTCAGAGAGTGAATGTTGTCAGTGAATGTTGTCAGTGAGTGAATGTTGTCAGTGAATGTTGTCAGTGAATGTTGTCAGTGAGCGAATGTTGTCAGAGAGTGAATGTTGTCAGTGAGTGAATGTTGTCAGTGAATGTTGTCAGTGAGTAAATGTTGTCAGTGAGTGAATGTTGTCAGTGAATGTTGTCAGTGAGTGAATGTTGTCAGTGAATGTTGTCAGAGAGTGAATGTTGTCAGTGAATGTTGTCAGTGAGTGAATGTTGTCAGTGAATGTTGTCAGTGAATGTTGTCAGTGAGTGAATGTTGTCAGAGAGTGAATGTTGTCAGTGAGTGAATGTTGTCAGTGAATGTTGTCAGTGAGTGAATGTTGTCAGTGAATGTTGTCAGTGAGTGAATGTTGTCAGTGAATGTTGTCAGTGAGTGAATGTTGTCAGTGAATGTTGTCAGTGAGTGAATGTTGTCAGTGAGTGAATGTTGTCAGTGAATGTTGTCAGTGAGTGAATGTTGTCAGAGAGTGAATGTTGTCAGTGAATGTTGTCAGTGAGTGAATGTTGTCAGTGAATGTTGTCAGTGAGTGAATGTTGTCAGTGAGTGAATGTTGTCAGTGAATGTTGTCAGTGAGTAAATGTTGTCAGTGAGTGAATGTTGTCAGTGAGTGAATGTTGTCAGTGAATGTTGTCAGTGAGTGAATGTTGTCAGTGAATGTTGTCAGTGAGTGAATGTTGTCAGAGAGTGAATGTTGTCAGTGAGTGAATGTTGTCAGTGAATGTTGTCAGTGAGTGAATGTTGTCAGTGAATGTTGTCAGTGAGTGAATGTTGTCAGTGAGTGAATGTTGTCAGTGAATGTTGTCAGTGAGTGAATGTTGTCAGTGAATGTTGTCAGTGAGTGAATGTTGTCAGTGAATGTTGTCAGTGAGTGAATGTTGTCAGAGAGTGAATGTTGTCAGTGAATGTTGTCAGTGAGTGAATGTTGTCAGTGAATGTTGTCAGTGAGTGAATGTTGTCAGTGAATGTTGTCAGTGAGTGAATGTTGTCAGTGAGTGAATGTTGTCAGTGAATGTTGTCTGTGAGTGAATGTTGTCAGTGAATGTTGTCAGTGAGTAAATGTTGTCAGTGAGTGAATGTTGTCAGTGAATGTTGTCAGTGAGTGAATGTTGTCAGTGAATGTTGTCAGAGAGTGAATGTTGTCAGTGAATGTTGTCAGTGAGTGAATGTTGTCAGTGAATGTTGTCAGTGAATGTTGTCAGTGAGCGAATGTTGTCAGAGAGTGAATGTTGTCAGTGAGTGAATGTTGTCAGTGAATGTTGTCAGTGAGTAAATGTTGTCAGTGAGTGAATGTTGTCAGTGAATGTTGTCAGTGAGTGAATGTTGTCAGTGAATGTTGTCAGAGAGTGAATGTTGTCAGTGAATGTTGTCAGTGAGTGAATGTTGTCAGTGAATGTTGTCAGTGAATGTTGTCAGTGAGTGAATGTTGTCAGAGAGTGAATGTTGTCAGTGAGTGAATGTTGTCAGTGAATGTTGTCAGTGAGTGAATGTTGTCAGTGAATGTTGTCAGTGAGTGAATGTTGTCAGTGAATGTTGTCAGTGAGTGAATGTTGTCAGTGAATGTTGTCAGTGAGTGAATGTTGTCAGTGAGTGAATGTTGTCAGTGAATGTTGTCAGTGAGTGAATGTTGTCAGTGAATGTTGTCAGTGAGTGAATGTTGTCAGTGAGTAAATGTTGTCAGTGAGTGAATGTTGTCAGTGAATGTTGTCAGTGAGTGAATGTTGTCAGTGAATGTTGTCAGTGAGTGAATGTTGTCAGTGAATGTTGTCAGAGAGTGAATGTTGTCAGTGAATGTTGTCAGTGAGTGAATGTTGTCAGAGAGTGAATGTTGTCAGTGAGTGAATGTTGTCAGTGAATGTTGTCAGTGAATGTTGTCAGTGAGCGAATGTTGTCAGAGAGTGAATGTTGTCAGTGAATGTTGTCAGTGAGCGAATGTTGTCAGTGAATGTTGTCAGTGAGTGAATGTTGTCAGTGAATGTTGTCAGTGAGTGAATGTTGTCAGTGAATGTTGTCAGTGAGTGAATGTTGTCAGTGAATGTTGTCAGTGTTGTCAGTGAGTGAATGTTTCAGTGAGTGAATGTTGTCAGTGAATGTTGTCAGTGAGTGAATGTTGTCAGTGAATGTTGTCAGTGAGTAAATGTTGTCAGTGAGTGAATGTTGTCAGTGAATGTTGTCAGTGAGTGAATGTTGTCAGTGAATGTTGTCAGAGAGTGAATGTTGTCAGTGAATGTTGTCAGTGAGTGAATGTTGTCAGTGAATGTTGTCAGTGAATGTTGTCAGTGAGCGAATGTTGTCAGAGAGTGAATGTTGTCAGTGAGTGAATGTTGTCAGTGAATGTTGTCAGTGAGTGAATGTTGTCAGTGAATGTTGTCAGTGAGTGAATGTTGTCAGTGAATGTTGTCAGTGAGTGAATGTTGTCAGTGAATGTTGTCAGTGAGTGAATGTTGTCAGTGAGTGAATGTTGTCAGTGAATGTTGTCAGTGAGTGAATGTTGTCAGTGAATGTTGTCAGTCAGTGAATGTTGTCAGAGAGTGAATGTTGTCAGTGAATGTTGTCAGTGAGTGAATGTTGTCAGTGAATGTTGTCAGTGAGTGAATGTTGTCAGTGAATGTTGTCAGTGAGTGAATGTTGTCAGTGAATGTTGTCAGTGTGCGAATGTTGTCAGTGAATGTTGTCAGTGAGTGAATGTTGTCAGTGAATGTTGTCAGTGAGTGAATGTTGTCAGTGAGTGAATGTTGTCAGTGAATGTTCTCAGTGAGTGAATGTTGTCAGTGAATGTTGTCAGTGAGTGAATGTTGTCAGAGAGTGAATGTTGTCAGTGAATGTTGTCAGTGAGCGAATGTTGTCAGTGAATGTTGTCAGTGAGTGAATGTTGTCAGTGAATGTTGTCAGTGAGTGAATGTTGTCAGTGAATGTTGTCAGTGAGTGAATGTTGTCAGTGAGTGAATGTTGTCAGTGAATGTTGTCAGTGAGTGAATGTTGTCAGTGAATGTTGTCAGTGAGTAAATGTTGTCAGTGAGTGAATGTTGTCAGTGAGTGAATGTTGTCAGAGAGTGAATGTTGTCAGTGAATGTTGTCAGTGAGTGAATGTTGTCAGTGAATGTTGTCAGTGAGCGAATGTTGTCAGTGAGTGAATGTTGTCAGTGAATGTTGTCAGTGAGTAAATGTTGTCAGTGAGTGAATGTTGTCAGTGAATGTTGTCAGTGAGTGAATGTTGTCAGTGAATGTTGTCAGTGAGTGAATGTTGTCAGAGAGTGAATGTTGTCAGTGAATGTTGTCAGTGAGTGAATGTTGTCAGTGAATGTTGTCAGTGAGTGAATGTTGTCAGTGAATGTTGTCAGTGAGTGAATGTTGTCAGTGAATGTTGTCAGTGAGTGAATGTTGTCAGTGAATGTTGTCAGTGAGTGAATGTTGTCAGTGAGTGAATGTTGTCAGTGAATGTTGTCAGTGAGTGAATGTTGTCAGAGAGTGAATGTTGTCAGTGAATGTTGTCAGTGAGCGAATGTTGTCAGTGAATGTTGTCAGTGAGTGAATGTTGTCAGTGAATGTTGTCAGTGTGTGAATGTTGTCAGTGAGTGAATGTTGTCAGTGAATGTTGTCAGTGAGTGAATGTTGTCAGTGAATGTTGTCAGAGAGTGAATGTTGTCAGTGAATGTTGTCAGTGAGTGAATGTTGTCAGTGAATGTTGTCAGTGAGTGAATGTTGTCAGAGAGTGAATGTTGTCAGTGAGTGAATGTTGTCAGTGAATGTTGTCAGTGAGTGAATGTTGTCAGTGAATGTTGTCAGTGAGTGAATGTTGTCAGTGAATGTTGTCAGTGAGTGAATGTTGTCAGTGAGTGAATGTTGTCAGTGAATGTTGTCAGTGAGTGAATGTTGTCAGTGAATGTTGTCAGTGAGTGAATGTTGTCAGTGAATGTTGTCAGTGAGTGAATGTTGTCAGTGAATGTTGTCAGTGAGTGAATGTTGTCAGTGAATGTTGTCAGTGAGTGAATGTTGTCAGAGAGTGAATGTTGTCAGTAAATGTTGTCAGTGAGTGAATGTTGTCAGTGAATGTTGTCAGTGAGTGAATGTTGTCAGTGAATGTTGTCAGTGAGTGAATGTTGTCAGTGAATGTTGTCAGTGAGTGAATGTTGTCAGTGAGTGAATGTTGTCAGTGAATGTTGTCAGTGAGTGAATGTTGTCAGTGAATGTTGTCAGTGAGTGAATGTTGTCAGTGAATGTTGTCAGTGAGTGAATGTTGTCAGTGAATGTTGTCAGTGAGTGAATGTTGTCAGTGAATGTTGTCAGTGAGTGAATGTTGTCAGTGAATGTTGTCAGTGAGTGAATGTTGTCAGAGAGTGAATGTTGTCAGTGAATGTTGTCAGTGAGTGAATGTTGTCAGTGAATGTTGTCAGTGAGTGAATGTTGTCAGTGAATGTTGTCAGTGAGTGAATGTTGTCAGTGAATGTTGTCAGTGAGTGAATGTTGTCAGTGAGTGAATGTTGTCAGTGAATGTTGTCAGTGAGTGAATGTTGTCAGTGAATGTTGTCAGTGAGTAAATGTTGTCAGTGAGTGAATGTTGTCAGTGAATGTTGTCAGTGAGTGAATGTTGTCAGTGAATGTTGTCAGTGAATGTTGTCAGTGAGTGAATGTTGTCAGAGAGTGAATGTTGTCAGTGAGTGAATGTTGTCAGTGAATGTTGTCAGTGAGAGAATGTTGTCAGTGAATGTTGTCAGTGAGTGAATGTTGTCAGTGAATGTTGTCAGTGAGTGAATGTTGTCAGTGAGTGAATGTTGTCAGTGAATGTTGTCAGTGAGTGAATGTTGTCAGTGAATGTTGTCAGTGAGTGAATGTTGTCAGTGAATGTTGTCAGTGAGTGAATGTTGTCAGAGAGTGAATGTTGTCAGTAAATGTTGTCAGTGAGCGAATGTTGTCAGTGAATGTTGTCAGTGAGTGAATGTTGTCAGTGAATGTTGTCAGTGAGTGAATGTTGTCAGTGAGTGAATGTTGTCAGTGAGTAAATGTTGTCAGTGAATGTTGTCAGAGAGTGAATGTTGTCAGTAGAGATGAGCGAAGAAATGAAAAATTCGATTCGACTGATTCGGCGAATTCGTGGACAATATTCGATTCGAGTCGAATAAATTCGCTGTGAATTTAACTTAAAAAAGGGTGTTTCTAGGCTTCAGAGAGACTTAATATTAGTGCAGAACACTGTACCTTTAATTTAAATGCCCTTGGAGTCTGCTGGGGAAGAGAAATAATACTGTCAGTCAGTATGACATGCAGATGAGTGCCGTCGATCTTAGAATCACCGCACACTTCACTCATTTGGGCAGTCACGGGGCCAAAACCAGAGTGTGGAGCCACAGTGTGGCAGTGGAGGCAGCAGCAATGGGAGGCCATACAGCACCCTATGACAAAAATGGAAACCACCAGCAGTGTGAGGAGACCTGAAAGTGGCACATGGCAGAGTGTGGCGATAGAGACAGCAGCAATGGGAGGCCGTACAGGGACCCATGACACACTCTGGACCTGGCAGCAGCATGAGGAGGCGGTACAGGGGCCCATGACAGATTACGGGCCTGGCAGCAGCATGAGGAGTCGGTACAGGGGCCCATGGCAGATTACGGGCCTGGCAGCAGCAATGGGAGGCCGTACAGGGACTCATGACACACTCTGGACCTGGCAGCAGCATGGGGAGGCGGTACAGGGGCCCATGACAGATTACGGGCCTGGCAGCAGCATGAGGAGTCGGTACGGGGGCCCATGACACACTCTGGACCTGGCAGCAGCATGAGGAGGCGGTACAGGGGCGCATGACAGATTACGAGCCTGGCAGCAGCAACTTGGACAGGAGGACGTTCAGCTTCTGCACCGTCGGGTGCGTGCTCGCAAACTGTTGTCTCTTGGAAACGGATTCCAAGAAAGACTGCTGACGGAATCCGTGAAGAGGAGTAGCAGGAGAAGGAGCATCTGAACGAGCGGAATATGCCAACAAGCGACAACAGTGGCCCATGACAGATTACGGGCCTGGCAGCAGCATGAGGAGTCGATACGGGGGCCCATGGCAGATTACGGGCCTGGCAGCAGCTATGGGAGGCCCGTAATCTGCCAGCACCCTATGACAAAAAATGGAACCCACCAGCAGTGTGAGGAGACCTGAAAGTGGCACATGGCAGAGTGTGGCGATGGAGACAGCAGCAATGGGAGGCCGTACAGGGACCCATGAGAGACTCTGGACCTGGCAGCAGCATGAGGAGGCGGTATAGGGGCCCATGGCAGATTAGGGGCCTGGCAGCAGCTATGGGAGGCCCGTAATCTGCCAGCACCCTATGACAAAAAATGGAACACACCAGCAGTGTGAGGAGACCTGAAAGTGGCACATGGCAGAGTGTGGCGATGGAGGCAGCAGCAATGGGAGGCCGTACAGGGACCCATGAGAGACTCTGGACTTGGCAGCAGCATGAGGAGGCGGTATAGGGGCCCATGGCAGATTAGGGGCCTGGCAGCAGCTATGGGAGGCCCGTAATCTGCCAGCACCCTATGACAAAAAATGGAACACACCAGCAGTGTGAGGAGACCTGAAAGTGGCACATGTTTGGGGCATGATTCATGGCGGATTTAGTCAGTTGTGTCAGGAACTGGTGGTTTGAAATCCAGACTAATCCACGCCTGATTCATTTTCACAAACGTGAGTCTCTCCACACTTTGGGTGGACAGTCGTGTCCTCCGCGGAGTTGCAATACCTCCTGCCGCACTAAACACGCGCTCCGATGCCACGCTACTGGCCGGGCATGACAGCCTTTCAAGGGCAAATTCAGCTAGTTGGGGCCAAAGGTCAAGTTTCGTTGCCCAGTAGTCAAGGGGATTGTCTACCTCGGTTGGCAGGGTGCTGTCCAAGTAGGCCTAAGCCTGTTGTTTGAGGTCCTGCTCCAGGTCCACCTGATGCTGCTGCTGCTGCTGCGGCTGGTTAGTAGTTTCCTCACTGCGCTGGTGAAGAAAGCTACTCATCATCGACTGCAGACTGAGGCAGCCGCTGCTGGTGGAGCTGCCACTGCTCCTACCACCCCACCCCTCCCCTGCTGCCATGGCAGCGGAACACGAGCGCACAGGGCCCACAGTGTCTGAGGATGGACGTTGGCGCAGACAGGCAGAGACCAGCTGACTACATAGGTGTTTTTTATAGTACGTTATTTTGGCCTCCCTCTCAGCAGGTGTGAAAAAGGCCACCATTTTTGAACGGTAGCGAGGGTCCAACAAGGTGGACAGCCAAAAGTCATCCCTCTGTCTGATGGTTATTATTCGGCTGTCGCTACGCAAGCAACCGAGCATGCTATGGGCCATTTGTGCCAAGGAATGCGAGGGACTCCCTGCCTCCATCTCCACAGCATACTGCCACGGTGCGTCTAGGTCCTCTGTCTCCTCTTCCTCCTCCTCTACCAGATGCTCCTGCTCCTCCACTCCTGTCCGCTGAGTGGAAAAACCACCCATTTCACTCAATAATTCCTGAGCACCAATGTCCTCCTCTACCTCCTCCTCTTCTTCCAGTCCTGCCCCCACAGGGGCCATGTGGTGTTGAGATCTGTGCGCCACGTCTACCGCACCCTGACCAGCCATTGTTAACAGCATTTGTTCCAGGACGTGCAACAGAGGAATGACGTCGTTCATCCCATAGTCCTGCCGACTCACGAATAGCGTGGCCTCCTCAAAGGGCCTGAGCAAGCGCAGGTGTCACGCATGAGCTGCCAATGGCTGACATCTAAGTTACACAGGGAGTACCTTTATCTGCTTTTAACATCAGGAAATCTGTGATGGCCTTTTGCTGTTCGTAAAGGCGGTCTAACATATGTAGGGTTGAATTCCACCTTGTTGCAACGTCACAGCATGAGGAGTCGGTATAGGGGCCCATGGCAGATTAGGGGCCTGGCAGCAGTTATGGGAGGCCCATAATCTGCCAGCACCCTATGACAAAAAATGGAACACACCAGCAGTGTGAGGAGACCTGAAAGTGGAACATGGCAGAGTGTGGCGATGGAGACAGCAGCAATGGGAGGCCGTACAGGGACCCATGAGAGACTCTGGACCTGGCAGCAGCATGAGGAGGCGGTATATAGGGGCCTACGGCAGATTAGGGGCCTGGCAGCAGCTATAGGAGGCCCGTAATCTGCCAGCACCCTATGTCAAAAAATTCAACACACCAGCAGTGTGTGAGGAGACCTGAAAGTGGCACATGGCAGAGTGTGGCGATGGAGACAGCAGCAATGGGAGGCCGTACAGGGACCCATGACAGACTCTGGACTTGGCAGCAGCATGAGGAGGCGGTATATAGGGGCTTATGGCAGATTAGGGGCCTGGCAGCAGCTATAGGAGGCCCGTAATCTGCCAGCACCCTATGTCAAAAAATTCAACACACCAGCAGTGTGAGGAGACCTGAAAGTGGCACATGGCAGAGTGTGGCGATGGAGACAGCAGCAATGGGAGGCCGTACAGGGACCCATGACAGACTCTGAACTTGGCAGCAGCATGAGGAGGCGGTATATAGGGGCCCATGGCAGATTAGGGGCCTGGCAGCAGCTATAGGAGGCCCGTAATCTGCCAGCACCCTATGTCAAAAAATTCAACACACCAGCAGTGTGAGGAGACCTGAAAGTGGCACATGGCAGAGTGTGGCGATGGAGACAGCAGCAATGGGAGGCCGTACAGGGACCCATGACAGACTCTGGACTTGGCAGCAGCATGAGGAGGCGGTATATAGGGGCCCATGGCAGATTAGGGGCCTGGCAGCAGCTATGGGAGGCCCGTAATCTGCCAGCACCCTATGTCAAAAAATTCTACACACCAGCAGTGTGTGAGGAGACCTGAAAGTGGCACATGGCAGAGTGTGGCGATGGAGACAGCAGCAATGGGAGGCCGTACAGGGACCCATGACAGACTCTGGACTTGGCAGCAGCATGAGGAGGCGGTATATAGGGGCCCATGGCAGATTAGGGGCCTGGCAGCAGCTATGGGAGGCCCGTAATCTGCCAGCACCCTATGTCAAAAAATTCAACACACCAGCAGTGTGTGAGGAGACCTGAAAGTGGCACATGGCAGAGTGTGGCGATGGAGAAAGCAGCAATGGGAGGCCGTACAGGGACCCATGAGAGACTCTGGACCTGGCAGCAGCATGAGGAGGCGGTATATAGGGGCCTATGGCAGATTAGGGGCCTGGCAGCAGCTATGTGAGGCCCGTAATCTGCCTGCACCCTATGTCAAAAAATTAAACACACCAGCAGTGTGAAGAGACCTGAAAGTGGCACATGGCAGCAGAGTGTGGCGATGGAGACAGCAGCAATGGGAGGCCGTACAGGGACCCATGAGAGACTCTAGACTTGGCAGCAGCATGAGGAGGCGGTATATAGGGGCCCATGGCAGATTAGGGGCCTGGCAGCAGCTATGTGAGGCCCGTAATCTGCCTGCACCCTATGTCAAAAAATTAAACACACCAGCAGTGTGAAGAGACCTGAAAGTGGCACATGGCAGCAGAGTGTGGCGATGGAGACAGCAGCAATGGGAGGCCGTACAGGGACCATGACAGACTCTGGACTTGGCAGCAGCATGAGGAGGCGGTATATAGGGGCCCATGGCAGATTAGGGGCCTGGCAGCAGCTATGTGAGGCCCGTAATCTGCCTGCACCCTATGTCCAAAAATTTAACACACCAGCAGTGTGAAGAGACCTGAAAGTGGCACATGGCAGCAGAGTGTGGCGATGGAGACAGCAGCAATGGGAGGCCGTACAGGGACCCATGAGAGACTCTAGACTTGGCAGCAGCATGAGGAGGCGGTATATAGGGGCCCATGGCAGATTAGGGGCCTGGAAGCAGCTATGTGAGGCCCGTAATCTGCCTGCACCCTATGTCAAAAAATTTAACACACCAGCAGTGTGAAGAGACCTGAAAGTGGCACATGGCAGCAGAGTGTGGCGATGGAGACAGCAGCAATGGGAGGCCGTACAGGGACCATGACAGACTCTGGACTTGGCAGCAGCATGAGGAGGCGGTATATAGGGGCCCATGGCAGATTAGGGGCCTGGCAGCAGCTATGTGAGGCCCGTAATCTGCCTGCACCCTATGTCCAAAAATTTAACACACCAGCAGTGTGAAGAGACCTGAAAGTGGCACATGGCAGCAGAGTGTGGCGATGGAGACAGCAGCAATGGGAGGCCGTACAGGGACCCATGAGAGACTCTAGACTTGGCAGCAGCATGAGGAGGCGGTATATAGGGGCCCATGGCAGATTAGGGGCCTGGCAGCAGCTATGTGAGGCCCGTAATCTGCCTGCACCCTATGTCCAAAAATTTAACACACCAGCAGTGTGAAGAGACCTGAAAGTGGCACATGGCAGCAGAGTGTGGCGATGGAGACAGCAGCAATGGGAGGCCGTACAGGGACCCATGAGAGACTCTAGACTTGGCAGCAGCATGAGGAGGCGGTATATAGGGGCCCATGGCAGATTAGGGGCCTGGCAGCAGCTATGTGAGGCCCGTAATCTGCCTGCACCCTATGTCAAAAAATTAAACACACCAGCAGTGTGAAGAGACCTGAAAGTGGCACATGGCAGAGTGTGGCGATGGAGACAGCAGCAATGGGAGGCCGTACAGGGACCATGACAGACTCTGGACTTGGCAGCAGCATGAGGAGGCGGTATATAGGGGCCCATGGCAGATTAGGGGCCTGGCAGCAGCTATGTGAGGCCCGTAATCTGCCTGCACCCTATGTCAAAAAATTAAACACACCAGCAGTGTGAAGAGACCTGAAAGTGGCACATGGCAGAGTGTGGCGATGGAGACAGCAGCAATGGGAGGCCGTACAGGGACCATGACAGACTCTGGACTTGGCAGCAGCATGAGGAGGCGGTATATAGGGGCCCATGGCAGATTAGGGGCCTGGCAGCAGCTATGTGAGGCCCGTAATCTGCCTGCACCCTATGTCAAAAAATTTAACACACCAGCAGTGTGAAGAGACCTGAAAGTGGCACATGGCAGCAGAGTGTGGCGATGGAGACAGCAGCAATGGGAGGCCGTACAGGGACCATGACAGACTCTGGACTTGGCAGCAGCATGAGGAGGCGGTATATAGGGGCCCATGGCAGATTAGGGGCCTGGCAGCAGCTATGGGAGGCCCGTAATCTGCCAGCACCCTATGTCAAAAAATTTAACACACCAGCAGTGTGAAGAGACCTGAAAGTGGCACATGGCATGAGAGACTCTGGACCTGGCAGCAGCAGGAGGAGGCGGTATAGGGGCCCATGGCTGATTAGGGGCCTGGCAGCAGCTATGTGAGGCCCGTTATCTTGCAGCACCCTATGTCAAAAAATTTAACACACCAGCAGTGTGAAGAGACCTGAAAGTGGCACATGGCAGCAGAGTGTGGCGATGGAGACAGCAGCAATGGGAGGCCGTACAGGGACCCATGAGAGACTCTGGACCTGGCAGCAGCATGAGGAGGCGGTATATAGGGGCCTATGGCAGATTAGGGGCCTGGCAGCAGCTATGTGAGGCCCGTAATCTGCCTGCACCCTATGTCAAAAAATTAAACACACCAGCAGTGTGAAGAGACCTGAAAGTGGCACATGGCAGCAGAGTGTGGCGATGGAGACAGCAGCAATGGGAGGCCGTACAGGGACCCATGAGAGACTCTAGACTTGGCAGCAGCATGAGGAGGCGGTATATAGGGGCCCATGGCAGATTAGGGGCCTGGCAGCAGCTATGTGAGGCCCGTAATCTGCCTGCACCCTATGTCAAAAAATTAAACACACCAGCAGTGTGAAGAGACCTGAAAGTGGCACATGGCAGCAGAGTGTGGCGATGGAGACAGCAGCAATGGGAGGCCGTACAGGGACCATGACAGACTCTGGACTTGGCAGCAGCATGAGGAGGCGGTATATAGGGGCCCATGGCAGATTAGGGGCCTGGCAGCAGCTATGTGAGGCCCGTAATCTGCCTGCACCCTATGTCAAAAAATTAAACACACCAGCAGTGTGAAGAGACCTGAAAGTGGCACATGGCAGAGTGTGGCGATGGAGACAGCAGCAATGGGAGGCCGTACAGGGACCATGACAGACTCTGGACTTGGCAGCAGCATGAGGAGGCGGTATATAGGGGCCCATGGCAGATTAGGGGCCTGGCAGCAGCTATGTGAGGCCCGTAATCTGCCTGCACCCTATGTCCAAAAATTTAACACACCAGCAGTGTGAAGAGACCTGAAAGTGGCACATGGCAGCAGAGTGTGGCGATGGAGACAGCAGCAATGGGAGGCCGTACAGGGACCCATGAGAGACTCTAGACTTGGCAGCAGCATGAGGAGGCGGTATATAGGGGCCCATGGCAGATTAGGGGCCTGGCAGCAGCTATGTGAGGCCCGTAATCTGCCTGCACCCTATGTCCAAAAATTTAACACACCAGCAGTGTGAAGAGACCTGAAAGTGGCACATGGCAGCAGAGTGTGGCGATGGAGACAGCAGCAATGGGAGGCCGTACAGGGACCCATGAGAGACTCTAGACTTGGCAGCAGCATGAGGAGGCGGTATATAGGGGCCCATGGCAGATTAGGGGCCTGGCAGCAGCTATGTGAGGCCCGTAATCTGCCTGCACCCTATGTCAAAAAATTAAACACACCAGCAGTGTGAAGAGACCTGAAAGTGGCACATGGCAGCAGAGTGTGGCGATGGAGACAGCAGCAATGGGAGGCCGTACAGGGACCATGACAGACTCTGGACTTGGCAGCAGCATGAGGAGGCGGTATATAGGGGCCCATGGCAGATTAGGGGCCTGGCAGCAGCTATGTGAGGCCCGTAATCTGCCTGCACCCTATGTCAAAAAATTAAACACACCAGCAGTGTGAAGAGACCTGAAAGTGGCACATGGCAGAGTGTGGCGATGGAGACAGCAGCAATGGGAGGCCGTACAGGGACCATGACAGACTCTGGACTTGGCAGCAGCATGAGGAGGCGGTATATAGGGGCCCATGGCAGATTAGGGGCCTGGCAGCAGCTATGTGAGGCCCGTAATCTGCCTGCACCCTATGTCAAAAAATTTAACACACCAGCAGTGTGAAGAGACCTGAAAGTGGCACATGGCAGCAGAGTGTGGCGATGGAGACAGCAGCAATGGGAGGCCGTACAGGGACCATGACAGACTCTGGACTTGGCAGCAGCATGAGGAGGCGGTATATAGGGGCCCATGGCAGATTAGGGGCCTGGCAGCAGCTATGGGAGGCCCGTAATCTGCCAGCACCCTATGTCAAAAAATTTAACACACCAGCAGTGTGAAGAGACCTGAAAGTGGCACATGGCATGAGAGACTCTGGACCTGGCAGCAGCAGGAGGAGGCGGTATAGGGGCCCATGGCTGATTAGGGGCCTGGCAGCAGCTATGTGAGGCCCGTTATCTTGCAGCACCCTATGTCAAAAAATTTAACACACCAGCAGTGTGAAGAGACCTGAAAGTGGCACATGGCAGCAGAGTGTGGCGATGGAGACAGCAGCAATGGGAGGCCGTACAGGGACCCATGAGAGACTCTGGACCTGGCAGCAGCATGAGGAGGCGGTATATAGGGGCCTATGGCAGATTAGGGGCCTGGCAGCAGCTATGTGAGGCCCGTAATCTGCCTGCACCCTATGTCAAAAAATTAAACACACCAGCAGTGTGAAGAGACCTGAAAGTGGCACATGGCAGAGTGTGGCGATGGAGACAGCAGCAATGGGAGGCCGTACAGGGACCATGACAGACTCTGGACTTGGCAGCAGCATGAGGAGGCGGTATATAGGGGCCCATGGCAGATTAGGGGCCTGGCAGCAGCTATGTGAGGCCCGTAATCTGCCTGCACCCTATGTCAAAAAATTTAACACACCAGCAGTGTGAAGAGACCTGAAAGTGGCACATGGCAGCAGAGTGTGGCGATGGAGACAGCAGCAATGGGAGGCCGTACAGGGACCATGACAGACTCTGGACTTGGCAGCAGCATGAGGAGGCGGTATATAGGGGCCCATGGCAGATTAGGGGCCTGGCAGCAGCTATGTGAGGCCCGTAATCTGCCTGCACCCTATGTCCAAAAATTTAACACACCAGCAGTGTGAAGAGACCTGAAAGTGGCACATGGCAGCAGAGTGTGGCGATGGAGACAGCAGCAATGGGAGGCCGTACAGGGACCCATGAGAGACTCTAGACTTGGCAGCAGCATGAGGAGGCGGTATATAGGGGCCCATGGCAGATTAGGGGCCTGGCAGCAGCTATGTGAGGCCCGTAATCTGCCTGCACCCTATGTCAAAAAATTTAACACACCAGCAGTGTGAAGAGACCTGAAAGTGGCACATGGCAGCAGAGTGTGGCGATGGAGACAGCAGCAATGGGAGGCCGTACAGGGACCATGACAGACTCTGGACTTGGCAGCAGCATGAGGAGGCGGTATATAGGGGCCCATGGCAGATTAGGGGCCTGGCAGCAGCTATGGGAGGCCCGTAATCTGCCAGCACCCTATGTCAAAAAATTTAACACACCAGCAGTGTGAAGAGACCTGAAAGTGGCACATGGCATGAGAGACTCTGGACCTGGCAGCAGCAGGAGGAGGCGGTATAGGGGCCCATGGCTGATTAGGGGCCTGGCAGCAGCTATGTGAGGCCCGTTATCTTGCAGCACCCTATGTCAAAAAATTTAACACACCAGCAGTGTGAAGAGACCTGAAAGTGGCACATGGCAGCAGAGTGTGGCGATGGAGACAGCAGCAATGGGAGGCCGTACAGGGACCCATGAGAGACTCTGGACCTGGCAGCAGCAGGAGGAGGTGGTATATAGGGGCCCATGGCAGATTAGGGGCCTGGCAGCAGCTATGTGAGGCCCGTAATCTGCCTGCACCCTATGTCAAAAAATTTAACACACCAGCAGTGTGAAGAGACCTGAAAGTGGCACATGGCAGCAGAGTGTGGCGATGGAGACAGCAGCAATGGGAGGCCGTACAGGGACCCATGAGAGACTCTGGACCTGGCAGCAGCAGGAGGAGGTGGTATATAGGGGCCTATGGCAGATTAGGGGCCTGGCAGCAGCTATAGGAGGCCCGTAATCTGCCAGCACCCTATGTCAAAAAATTCAACACACCAGCAGTGTGAGGAGACCTGAAAGTGGCACATGTTTGAGGCATGATTCATGGCGGATTTAGTCAGTTGTGTCAGGAACTGGTGGTTTGAAATCCAGACTAATCCACGCCTGATTCATTTTCACAAACGTGAGTCTCTCCACACTTTGGGTGGACAGTCGTGTCCTCCGCGGAGTTACAATACCTCCTGCCGCACTAAACACGCGCTCCGATGCCACGCTACTGGCCGGGCATGACAGCCTTTCAAGGGCAAATTCAGCTAGTTGGGGCCAAAGGTCAAGTTTCGTTGCCCAGTAGTCAAGGGGATTGTCTACCTCGGTTGGCAGGGTGCTGTCCAAGTAGGCCCAAGCCTGTTGTTTGAGCTCCTGCTCCAGGTCCACCTGATGCTGCTGCTGCTGCTGCGGCTGGTTAGTAGTTTCCTCACTGCGCTGGTGAAGAAAGCTACTCATCATCGACTGCAGACTGAGGCAGCCGCTGCTGGTGGAGCTGCCACTGCTCCTACCACCCCACCCCTCCCCTGCTGCCATGCCAGCGGAACGCGAGCGCACAGGGCCCACAGTGTCTGAGGATGGACGATGGCGCACAAAGGCAGAGACCAACTGACTACATAGGTGGTTTTTATAGTACGTAATTTTGGCCTCCCTCTCAGCAGGTGTGAAAAAGGCCACCATTTTGGACCGGTAGCGAGGGTCCAACAAGGTGGACAGCCAAAAGTCATCCCTCTGTCTGATGGTTATTATTCGGCTGTCGCTACGCAAGCAACCGAGCATGCTATGGGCCATTTGTGCCAAGGAATGCGAGGGACTCCCTGCCTCCATCTCCACAGCATACTGCCACGGTGCGTCTGGGTCCTCTGTCTCCTCCTCCTCCTCCTCTACCAGATGCTCCTGCTCCTCCACTCCTGTCCGCTGAGTGGAAAAACCACCCATTTCACTCAATAATTCCTGAGCACAAATGTCCTCCTCTACCTCCTCCTCTTCTTCCTGTCCTGCCCCCACAGGGGTCATGTGGCGTTGAGATCTGTGCGCCACGTCTACCGCACCCTGACCAGCCATTGTTAACAGCATTTGTTCCAGGACGTGCAACAGAGGAATGACGTCGTTCATCCCATAGTCCTGCCGACTCACGAATAGCGTGGCCTCCTCAAAGGGCCTGAGCAAGCGGCAGGTGTCACGCATGAGCTGCCAATGGCTGACATCTAAGTTACACAGGGGAGTACCTTTATCCGCTTGTAACATCAGGAAATCGGTGATGGCCTTTCGCTGCTCGTAAAGGCGGTCTAACATGTGTAGGGTTGAATTCCACCTTGTTGCAACGTCGCAGATCAGGCGATGCTGTGGAATTCCGTTCTGCCGCTGCAGCTCAATGAGGGTGTTCTTTGCGGTGTAGGAATGGCTGAAATGCATGCACAGTTTACGTGACATTTTAAGGATGTCTTGCAGTGGGATGGTGGATTTTAGGAACCGCTTGACAACCAGATTGAACACGTGAGCCATGCATGGCGCATGGCACAACCTTCCTTGACGCAGAGCAGACACCATGTTCTTTCCGTTGTCAGTCAACATGGTTCCGATTTTTAGTTTGCGCGGAGACAGCCATCTGTCGATTTCTCTGTTCATTACACTCAGCAGTTCCTCCCCTGTGTGACTACGTTCGCCAAGGCATACCAGGTGCAGCACAGCGTGACACCGTTGCGCCCTGCACATGTGATATGCCGGTCGGGTAATGGGACTTGGCACGGGGGTGGCGGCTGAGGACACGGCGGAAAAAGAGGTGGTAGAGGCGGACATGCTTGCTGGACCAAGGACGTGCAAACGTGGAGGCAAAAGCGTCGTGACCTGTCCAAGTTGCTGGTGCGGCTGTGCCGGCACCACGTTCACCCAGTGGGCCGTAAATGACATGTACTGTCCCTGACCGTAGTTACAGCTCCACACGTCGGCGCTGCCGTGCACTTTGGCAGAGACCGACATGCTCAAAGACTGGCCCACCATCTCTTCTACATGTGAATGCAGGGCTGGCACTGCCTTTTGGGCAAAGAAATGACGGCTTGGCACTCTCCACCGCGGCGCGGCACAAGCCATCATTTCTCGGAAAGGTGCTGAGTCCACCAGTTGGAAAGGGAGGGACTGCAGCACCAGCAACTTGGACAGGAGGACGTTCAGCTTTTGCACCGTCGGGTGCGTGCTCGCAAACTGTTGTCTCTTGGATACGGATTCCAAGAAAGACTGTTGACGGAATCCGAGAAGAGGAGTAGCAGGAGAAGGAGCATCTGAACGAGCGGAAGATGCCAATGAGCGACAACTCCCCTCAGCAGAGGTGTTGGAGCCTTGACTGGCTGATAGAGGGCGATTGACGACGTCGGGTGACGGAGCAAGTAACGGAGCGGGTGATGGAGCGGGGGCTGGGGCAGGCAGAACCGCCGTATGTTTATCACGGTTTTCCCAGGCCACCGAATGGTGACGCTGCATATGCTGACGCAACGCTGTAGTCCCAACATGGGCCCCCTGGCCACGCTTGCATTTCTGGCCACATAGTCGACATACGGCTACGTTTACTTCCTCGGGCGGCTTGAGGAAAAATTGCCACACCACCGAGTAGGAAACTTTGCCCCCGCTACTCTTCACTGGCTGACTGCTACTTCCTCCGTGCGCACCGGCACCACTACTGGCCGTGGTGGTAGGCTGCAGTGGAGCTGGTGCTCTACTCCGTGGACGTTTGGCTCCACTGACACTGATGCGACCCTGCTGCTGTCTCCTGGGCAACCCACCGACTGTTTTGCTCGCTGCCAAGCTGCCACCCTCTTCTCCTGATGATGCGGAAGAAATTGCCTGATGACGACGAGGTTGCCAAGTGCGATCAACCTCCTCATCATCAAGTAGGGTCTCCGCCTCACTACTAGCCCCCTCGGCTGCGTCTGGGTCAGGAGACAGACCTGTCTCTAGACCGGCTACCGAGCCACTCTCCTCGCCAGTACTTGTTCGCTTGGCTGCTGAAAAGGCCGATGTCTCCCCCCGTTCCTGACCGCCCTCTGTTAGCTCTTCCTCACTGTACAGTGGGGCTGAGCCCACAGCATGCGATACTTCGCTTGGTGAGGGAACAGCAAAGGACAGGGGCAGGTAGAGGACACGTGATTTCAGTGGGCTTGGTCCCGGGCCATGCCAACTAACGGTTGTGTCTGACGTACCCACCGACCGTTGGCTGTAGGTGTCAGAGGTGACCTGGGAAGAGGAAGACGACCGAGCCAACCAATCAATGACGGCAGGGTTGTCGGTGGAGACACGACCGCTGGATGACACCGGGAGCACTGGCCTCTGGCTGCGAATACTGCTGCCTCGACCCCTTCCTCTGCTGCCACGTCTGCTCGCTCCTAAAACATTGCCTCCTCTGCCACTCCTCTGCATGTTGTCTGACATACTATTTAATTCAACGATTAGGTGTCCCTGAGTAACAATTCTCTGGCACTCAGTAACAATTCTGTCTGTCCCTGAGTATGAATTCTGTGGCCCTGAGTAACAATTCTGTGTCTGTGCGAGTAACAATTCTGTGTCTGTGCGAGTAACAATTCTGTGTCTGTGCAAGTAACAATTTTGTGTCTGTGCGAGTAACAATTCTCTGGCACTCAGTAACAATTCTGTCTGTCCCTGAGTAACAATTCTCTGGCACTCAGTAACAATTCTGTCTGTCCCTGAGTAACAATTCTCTGGCACTCAGTAACAATTCTGTCTGTCCCTGAGTAACAATTCTCTGGCACTCAGTAACAATTCTGTCTGTCCCTGAGTATGAATTCTGTGGCCCTGAGTAACAATTCTGTGTCTGCGCGAGTAACAATTCTGTGTCTGTGCAAGTAACAATTTTGTGTCTGTGCGAGTAACAATTCTCTGGCACTCAGTAACAATTCTGTCTGTCCCTGAGTATGAATTCTGTGGCCCTGAGTAACAATTCTGTGTCTGTGCGAGTAACAATTCTGTGTCTGTGCGAGTAACAATTCTGTGTCTGTGCAAGTAACAATTTTGTGTCTGTGCGAGTAACAATTCTCTGGCACTCAGTAACAATTCTGTCTGTCCCTGAGTAACAATTCTCTGGCACTCAGTAACAATTCTGTCTGTCCCTGAGTAACAATTCTCTGGCACTCAGTAACAATTCTGTCTGTCCCTGAGTAACAATTCTCTGGCACTCAGTAACAATTCTGTCTGTCCCTGAGTAACAATTCTCTGGCACTCAGTAACAATTCTGTCTGTCCCTGAGTATGAATTCTGTGGCCCTGAGTAACAATTCTGTCTCTGTGCGAGTAACAATTCTGTGTCTGTGCAAGTAACAATTTTGTGTCTGTGAGAGTAACAATTCTCTGGCACTCAGTAACAATTCTGTCTGTCCCTGAGTAAGAATTCTCTGGCACTCAGTAACAATTCTGTCTGTCCCTGAGTAACAATTCTCTGGCACTCAGTAACAATTCTGTCTGTCCCTGAGTAACAATTCTGTCTGTCCCTGAGTATGAATTCTGTGGCCCTGAGTAAGAATTCTCTGGCACTCAGTAACAATTCTGTCTGTCCCTGAGTATGAATTCTGTGGCCCTGAGTAACAATTGTGTGTCTGTGCAAGTAACAATTCTGTGTCTGTGCAAGTAACAATTTTGTGTCTGTGAGAGTAACAATTCTCTGGCACTCAGTAACAATTCTGTCTGTCCCTGAGTAACAATTCTCTGGCACTCAGTAACAATTCTGTCTGTCCCTGAGTATGAATTCTGTGGCCCTGAGTAACAATTCTGTCTCTGTGCGAGTAACAATTCTGTGTCTGTGCAAGTAACAATTTTGTGTCTGTGAGAGTAACAATTCTCTGGCACTCAGTAACAATTCTGTCTGTCCCTGAGTAAGAATTCTCTGGCACTCAGTAACAATTCTGTCTGTCCCTGAGTAACAATTCTCTGGCACTCAGTAACAATTCTGTCTGTCCCTGAGTATGAATTCTGTGGCCCTGAGTAACAATTCTGTGTCTGTGCGAGTAACAATTCTGTGTCTGTGCAAGTAACAATTTTGTGTCTGTGCGAGTAACAATTCTCTGGCACTCAGTAACAATTCTGTCTGTCCCTGAGTAACAATTCTCTGGCACTCAGTAACAATTCTGTCTGTCCCTGAGTATGAATTCTGTGGCCCTGAGTAACAATTCTGTGTCTGTGCGAGTAACAATTCTGTGTCTGTGCAAGTAACAATTTTGTGTCTGTGCGAGTAACAATTCTCTGGCACTCAGTAACAATTCTGTCTGTCCCTGAGTAACAATTCTCTGGCACTCAGTAACAATTCTGTCTGTCCCTGAGTAACAATTCTCTGGCACTCAGTAACAATTCTGTCTGTCCCTGAGTAACAATTCTCTGGCACTCAGTAACAATTCTGTCTGTCCCTGAGTAACAATTCTCTGGCGCTCAGTAACAATTCTGTCTGTCCCTGAGTATGAATTCTGTGGCCCTGAGTAACAATTCTGTGTCTGTGCGAGTAACAATTCTGTGTCTGTGCAAGTAACAATTTTGTGTCTGTGCGAGTAACAATTCTCTGGCACTCAGTAACAATTCTGTCTGTCCCTGAGTAACAATTCTCTGGCACTCAGTAACAATTCTGTCTGTCCCTGAGTAACAATTCTGTCTGTCCCTGAGTATGAATTCTGTGGCCCTGAGTAAGAATTCTCTGGCACTCAGTAACAATTCTGTCTGTCCCTGAGTATGAATTCTGTGGCCCTGAGTAACAATTGTGTGTCTGTGCAAGTAACAATTCTGTGTCTGTGCAAGTAACAATTTTGTGTCTGTGAGAGTAACAATTCTCTGGCACTCAGTAACAATTCTGTCTGTCCCTGAGTAACAATTCTCTGGCACTCAGTAACAATTCTGTCTGTCCCTGAGTATGAATTCTGTGGCCCTGAGTAACAATTCTGTCTCTGTGCGAGTAACAATTCTGTGTCTGTGCAAGTAACAATTTTGTGTCTGTGAGAGTAACAATTCTCTGGCACTCAGTAACAATTCTGTCTGTCCCTGAGTAAGAATTCTCTGGCACTCAGTAACAATTCTGTCTGTCCCTGAGTAACAATTCTCTGGCACTCAGTAACAATTCTGTCTGTCCCTGAGTATGAATTCTGTGGCCCTGAGTAACAATTCTGTGTCTGTGCGAGTAACAATTCTGTGTCTGTGCAAGTAACAATTTTGTGTCTGTGCGAGTAACAATTCTCTGGCACTCAGTAACAATTCTGTCTGTCCCTGAGTAACAATTCTCTGGCACTCAGTAACAATTCTGTCTGTCCCTGAGTATGAATTCTGTGGCCCTGAGTAACAATTCTGTGTCTGTGCGAGTAACAATTCTGTGTCTGTGCAAGTAACAATTTTGTGTCTGTGCGAGTAACAATTCTCTGGCACTCAGTAACAATTCTGTCTGTCCCTGAGTAACAATTCTCTGGCACTCAGTAACAATTCTGTCTGTCCCTGAGTAACAATTCTCTGGCACTCAGTAACAATTCTGTCTGTCCCTGAGTAACAATTCTCTGGCACTCAGTAACAATTCTGTCTGTCCCTGAGTAACAATTCTCTGGCGCTCAGTAACAATTCTGTCTGTCCCTGAGTATGAATTCTGTGGCCCTGAGTAACAATTCTGTGTCTGTGCGAGTAACAATTCTGTGTCTGTGCAAGTAACAATTTTGTGTCTGTGCGAGTAACAATTCTCTGGCACTCAGTAACAATTCTGTCTGTCCCTGAGTAACAATTCTCTGGCACTCAGTAACAATTCTGTCTGTCCCTGAGTAACAATTCTCTGGCACTCAGTAACAATTCTGTCTGTCCCTGAGTATGAATTCTGTGGCCCTGAGTAACAATTCTGTGTCTGCGCGAGTAACAATTCTGTGTCTGTGCAAGTAACAATTTTGTGTCTGTGCGAGTAACAATTCTCTGGCACTCAGTAACAATTCTGTCTGTCCCTGAGTAACAATTCTCTGGCACTCAGTAACAATTCTGTCTGTCCCTGAGTAACAATTCTCTGGCACTCAGTAACAATTCTGTCTGTCCCTGAGTAACAATTCTCTGGCACTCAGTAACAATTCTGTCTGTCCCTGAGTAACAATTCTCTGGCACTCAGTAACAATTCTGTCTGTCCCTGAGTAACAATTCTGTCTGTCCCTGAGAATGAATTCTGTGGCCCTGAGTAAGAATTCTCTGGCACTCAGTAACAATTCTGTCTGTCCCTGAGTAACAATTCTCTGGCACTCAGTAACAATTCTGTCTGTCCCTGAGTAAAAATTCTGTGGCCCTAATAACGTTTCTGTGGCCCTAAGTAACAATTCTCTGGCACTGAGTAACAATTCTGTCTGTCCCTGAGTATGAATTCTGTGGCCCTAACTAGCGTTTCTTTGTCCCTAAATAACGATTCTGTGGCCCTCATTAACAAGTCTGTGTCCCTGAGTAATGGTTCTCTGTCCCTAAGTAACTTCTCTCTGTCCCCAATTCTCGTTTCTGTGGCCCTAACTCTGTCCCTGTCCCTAGTACAGAGCGGTCTGCCTCTGTTCAATGACTGCAGGCAAATGAAGATTTCCAAAATGGCCGCTATATATACCTCGACCATTACACAGTGCTGGCTGGCTGGCTGCTGATTGGCTGATGCGATCACATGTCGTTGAGGAATGCATTATGGGGCAGCGCGCCTTGTCTGCGCGCCTTCCCCGACATCCCCGCTCCGTCGCCGCACATGTCAGCCGCCATTTTCGGAAAAATTTCGATTCGCGCGTCCGAATTAGGCTGTTTTTCGGATTCGGCACGAATCGAAATTTTTCCGATATTCGACTCGAATTCCACTTCGGATACTTCGATTCGCTCATCTCTAGTTGTCAGTGAATGTTGTCAGTGAGTGAATGTTGTCAGTGAATGTTGTCAGTGAGCGAATGTTGTCAGAGAGTGAATGTTGTCAGTGAGTGAATGTTGTCAGTGAATGTTGTCAGTGAGTAAATGTTGTCAGTGAGTGAATGTTGTCAGTGAATGTTGTCAGTGAGTGAATGTTGTCAGTGAATGTTGTCAGTGAATGTTGTCAGTGAGTGAATGTTGTCAGAGAGTGAATGTTGTCAGTGAGTGAATGTTGTCAGTGAATGTTGTCAGTGAGTGAATGTTGTCAGTGAGTGAATGTTGTCAGTGAATGTTGTCAGTGAGTGAATGTTGTCAGTGAATGTTGTCAGTGAGTGAATGTTGTCAGAGAGTGAATGTTGTCAGTAAATGTTGTCAGTGAGCGAATGTTGTCAGTGAATGTTGTCAGTGAGTGAATGTTGTCAGTGAGTGAATGTTGTCAGTGAATGTTGTCAGTGAGTGAATGTTGTCAGTGAGTGAATGTTGTCAGTGAATGTTGTCAGTGAGTGAATGTTGTCAGTGAATGTTGTCAGTGAGTGAATGTTGTCAGTGAATGTTGTCAGTGAGTGAATGTTGTCAGTGAGTGAATGTTGTCAGTGAGTAAATGTTGTCAGTGAATGTTGTCAGAGAGTGAATGTTGTCAGTGAATGTTGTCAGTGAGTGAATGTTGTCAGTGAATGTTGTCAGTGAGCGAATGTTGTCAGAGAGTGAATGTTGTCAGTGAGTGAATGTTGTCAGTGAATGTTGTCAGTGAGTAAATGTTGTCAGTGAGTGAATGTTGTCAGTGAATGTTGTCAGTGAGTGAATGTTGTCAGTGAATGTTGTCAGAGAGTGAATGTTGTCAGTGAATGTTGTCAGTGAGTGAATGTTGTCAGTGAATGTTGTCAGTGAGTGAATGTTGTCAGAGAGTGAATGTTGTCAGTGAGTGAATGTTGTCAGTGAATGTTGTCAGTGAGTGAATGTTGTCAGTGAATGTTGTCAGTGAGTGAATGTTGTCAGTGAATGTTGTCAATGAGTGAATGTTGTCAGTGAATGTTGTCAGTGAGTGAATGTTGTCAGTGAGTGAATGTTGTCAGTGAATGTTGTCAGTGAGTGAATGTTGTCAGTGAATGTTGTCAGTGAGTGAATGTTGTCAGAGAGTGAATGTTGTCAGTGAATGTTGTCAGTGAGCGAATGTTGTCAGTGAATGTTGTCAGTGAGTGAATGTTGTCAGTGAATGTTGTCAGTGAGTGAATGTTGTCAGTGAATGTTGTCAGTGAGTGAATGTTGTCAGTGAGTGAATGTTGTCAGTGAATGTTGTCAGTGAGTGAATGTTGTCAGTGAATGTTGTCAGTGAATGTTGTCAGTGAGTGAATGTTGTCAGAGAGTGAATGTTGTCAGTGCGTGAATGTTGTCAGTGAGGGAATGTTGTCAGTGAATGTTGTCAGTGAGTGAATGTTGTCAGTGAGCGAATGTTGTCAGTGAATGCTGTCAGAGAGTGAATGTTGTCAGAGAGTGAATGTTGTCAGTGATTGAATGTTGTCAGTGAGTGAATGTTGTCAGTGAATGTTGTCAGTGAGTGAATGTTGTCAGTGAATGTTGTCAGTGAGTGAATGTTGTCAGTGAATGTTGTCAGTGAGTGAATGTTGTCAGTGAATGTTGTCAGTGAGTGAATGTTGTCAGTGAATGTTGTCAGTGAGTGAATGTTGTCAGTGAGTGAATGTTGTCAGTGAATGTTGTCAGTGAGTGAATGTTGTCAGTGAATGTTGTCAGTGAGTGAATGTTGTCAGAGAGTGAATGTTGTCAGTGAATGTTGTCAGTGAGCGAATGTTGTCAGTGAATGTTGTCAGTGAGTGAATGTTGTCAGTGAATGTTGTCAGTGAGTGAATGTTGTCAGTGAATGTTGTCAGTGAGTGAATGTTGTCAGTGAATGTTGTCAGAGAGTGAATGTTGTCAGTGAATGTTGTCAGTGAGTGAATGTTGTCAGTGAATGTTGTCAGTGAATGTTGTCAGTGAGTGAATGTTGTCAGAGAGTGAATGTTGTCAGTGAGTGAATGTTGTCAGTTAATGTTGTCAGTGAATGAATGTTGTCAGAGAGTGAATGTTGTCAGTGAATGTTGTCAGTGAGTGAATGTTGTCAGAGAGTGAATGTTGTCAGTGAGTGAATGTTGTCAGAGAGTGAATGATGTCAGTGAGTGAATGTTGTCAGAGAGTGAATGTTGTCAGTGAATGTTGTCAGTGAGTGAATGTTGTCAGAGAGTGAATGTTGTCAGTGAGTGAATGTTGTCAGAGAGTGAATGTTGTCAGTGAATGTTGTCAGTGAGTGAATGTTGTCAGTGAGTGAATGTTGTCAGTGAATGTTGTCAGTGAGTAAATGTTGTCAGTGAATGTTGTCAGTGAGTGAATGTTGTCAGTGAATGTTGTCAGTGAGTGAATGTTGTCAGTGAATGTTGTCAGTGAGTGAATGTTGTCAGTGAGTGAATGTTGTCAGTGAATGTTGTCAGTGAGTGAATGTTGTCAGTGAATGTTGTCAGTGAGTGAATGTTGTCAGTGAGTGAATGTTGTCAGTGAATGTTGTCAGTGAGTGAATGTTGTCAGTAAATGTTGTCAGTGAGTGAATGTTGTCAGAGAGTGAATGTTGTCAGTGAGTGAATGTTGTCAGTGAATGTTGTCAGTGAGTGAATGTTGTCAGTGAGTGAATGTTGTCAGTAAATGTTGTCAGTGAGTGAATGTTGTCAGTGAGTGAATGTTGTCAGTGAATGTTGTCAGTGAGTGAATGTTGTCAGTGAATGTTGTCAGTGAGTGAATGTTGTCAGTGAATGTTGTCAGTGAGTGAATGTTGTCAGAGAGTGAATGTTGTCAGTGAGCGAATGTTGTCAGTGAATGTTGTCAGTGAGTGAATGTTGTCAGTGAATGTTGTCAGTGAGTGAATGTTGTCAGTGAATGTTGTCAGTGAATGTTGTCAGTGAGCGAATGTTGTCAGAGAGTGAATGTTGTCAGTGAGTGAATGTTGTCAGTGAATGTTGTCAGTGAGTGAATGTTGTCAGTGAATGTTGTCAGTGAGTGAATGTTGTCAGTGAATGTTGTCAGTGAGTGAATGTTGTCAGAGAGTGAATGTTGTCAGTGAGTGAATGTTGTCAGTGAATGTTGTCAGTGAGTGAATGTTGTCAGTGAATGTTGTCAGTGAGTGAATGTTGTCAGTGAATGTTGTCAGTGAGTGAATGTTGTCAGTGAATGTTGTCAGTGAGTGAATGTTGTCAGTGAGTGAATGTTGTCAGTGAATGTTGTCAGTGAGTGAATGTTGTCAGTGAATGTTGTCAGTGAGTGAATGTTGTCAGTGAATGTTGTCAGTGAGTGAATGTTGTCAGTGAATGTTGTCAGTGAGTGAATGTTGTCAGTGAATGTTGTCAGTGAATGTTGTCAGTGAGCGAATGTTGTCAGAGAGTGAATGTTGTCAGTGAGTGAATGTTGTCAGTGAATGTTGTCAGTGAGTAAATGTTGTCAGTGAGTGAATGTTGTCAGTGAATGTTGTCAGTGAGTGAATGTTGTCAGTGAATGTTGTCAGAGAGTGAATGTTGTCAGTGAATGTTGTCAGTGAGTGAATGTTGTCAGTGAATGTTGTCAGTGAATGTTGTCAGTGAGTGAATGTTGTCAGAGAGTGAATGTTGTCAGTGAGTGAATGTTGTCAGTGAATGTTGTCAGTGAGTGAATGTTGTCAGTGAATGTTGTCAGTGAGTGAATGTTGTCAGTGAATGTTGTCAGTGAGTGAATGTTGTCAGTGATTGTTGTCAGTGAGTGAATGTTGTCAGTGAGTGAATGTTGTCAGTGAATGTTGTCAGTGAGTGAATGTTGTCAGTGAATGTTGTCAGTGAGTGAATGTTGTCAGTGAATGTTGTCAGTGAGTGAATGTTGTCAGTGAATGTTGTCAGAGAGTGAATGTTGTCAGTGAATGTTGTCAGTGAGTGAATGTTGTCAGAGAGTGAATGTTGTCAGTGAGTGAATGTTGTCAGTGAATGTTGTCAGTGAATGTTGTCAGTGAGCGAATGTTGTCAGAGAGTGAATGTTGTCAGTGAATGTTGTCAGTGAGCGAATGTTGTCAGTGAATGTTGTCAGTGAGTGAATGTTGTCAGTGAATGTTGTCAGTGAGTGAATGTTGTCAGTGAATGTTGTCAGTGAGTGAATGTTGTCAGTGAATGTTGTCAGTGTTGTCAGTGAGTGAATGTTTCAGTGAGTGAATGTTGTCAGTGAATGTTGTCAGTGAGTAAATGTTGTCAGTGAGTGAATGTTGTCAGTGAATGTTGTCAGTGAGTGAATGTTGTCAGTGAATGTTGTCAGAGAGTGAATGTTGTCAGTGAATGTTGTCAGTGAGTGAATGTTGTCAGTGAATGTTGTCAGTGAATGTTGTCAGTGAGCGAATGTTGTCAGAGAGTGAATGTTGTCAGTGAGTGAATGTTGTCAGTGAATGTTGTCAGTGAGTAAATGTTGTCAGTGAGTGAATGTTGTCAGTGAATGTTGTCAGTGAGTGAATGTTGTCAGAGAGTGAATGTTGTCAGAGAGTGAATGTTGTCAGTGAATGTTGTCAGTGAGTGAATGTTGTCAGTGAATGTTGTCAGTGAATGTTGTCAGTGAGTGAATGTTGTCAGAGAGTGAATGTTGTCAGTGAGTGAATGTTGTCAGTGAATGTTGTCAGTGAATGTTGTCAGTGAGCGAATGTTGTCAGAGAGTGAATGTTGTCAGTGAGTGAATGTTGTCAGTGAATGTTGTCAGTGAGTGAATGTTGTCAGTGAATGTTGTCAGTGAGTGAATGTTGTCAGTGAATGTTGTCAGTGAGTGAATGTTGTCAGTGAATGTTGTCAGTGAGTGAATGTTGTCAGTGAATGTTGTCAGTGAGTGAATGTTGTCAGTGAATGTTGTCAGTGAGTGAATGTTGTCAGAGAGTGAATGTTGTCAGTGAATGTTGTCAGTGAGCGAATGTTGTCAGTGAATGTTGTCAGTGAATGTTGTCAGTGAGTGAATGTTGTCAGTGAATGTTGTCAGTGAGTGAATGTTGTCAGTGAATGTTGTCAGTGAGTGAATGTTGTCAGTGAGTGAATGTTGTCAGTGAATGTTGTCAGTGAGTGAATGTTGTCAGTGAATGTTGTCAGTGAGTGAATGTTGTCAGAGAGTGAATGTTGTCAGTGAGTGAATGTTGTCAGTGAATGTTGTCAGTGAGTGAATGTTGTCAGTGAATGTTGTCAGTGAATGAATGTTGTCAGTGAATGTTGTCAGTGAGTGAATGTTGTCAGTGAATGTTGTCAGTCAGTGAATGTTGTCAGTGAGTGAATGTTGTCAGTGAATGTTGTCAGTGAGTGAATGTTGTCAGTGAATGTTGTCAGTGAGTGAATGTTGTCAGTGAATGTTGTCAGTGAGTGAATGTTGTCAGTGAATGTTGTCAGTGAGTGAATGTTGTCAGTGAATGTTGTCAGAGAGTGAATGTTGTCAGTGAATGTTGTCAGTGAGTGAATGTTGTCAGTGAATGTTGTCAGTGAATGTTGTCAGTGAGCGAATGTTGTCAGAGAGTGAATGTTGTCAGTGAGTGAATGTTGTCAGTGAATGTTGTCAGTGAGTAAATGTTGTCAGTGAGTGAATGTTGTCAGTGAATGTTGTCAGTGAGTGAATGTTGTCAGTGAATGTTGTCAGAGAGTGAATGTTGTCAGTGAATGTTGTCAGTGAGTGAATGTTGTCAGTGAATGTTGTCAGTGAATGTTGTCAGTGAGTGAATGTTGTCAGAGAGTGAATGTTGTCAGTGAGTGAATGTTGTCAGTGAATGTTGTCAGTGAGTGAATGTTGTCAGTGAATGTTGTCAGTGAATGTTGTCAGTGAGTGAATGTTGTCAGTGAATGTTGTCAGTGAGTGAATGTTGTCAGTGAATGTTGTCAGTGAGTGAATGTTGTCAGAGAGTGAATGTTGTCAGTGAATGTTGTCAGTGAGTGAATGTTGTCAGTGAATGTTGTCAGTGAGTGAATGTTGTCAGTGAGTGAATGTTGTCAGTGAATGTTGTCAGTGAGTAAATGTTGTCAGTGAGTGAATGTTGTCAGTGAGTGAATGTTGTCAGTGAATGTTGTCAGTGAGTGAATGTTGTCAGTGAATGTTGTCAGTGAGTGAATGTTGTCAGAGAGTGAATGTTGTCAGTGAGTGAATGTTGTCAGTGAATGTTGTCAGTGAGTGAATGTTGTCAGTGAATGTTGTCAGTGAGTGAATGTTGTCAGTGAGTGAATGTTGTCAGTGAATGTTGTCAGTGAGTGAATGTTGTCAGTGAATGTTGTCAGTGAGTGAATGTTGTCAGTGAATGTTGTCAGTGAGTGAATGTTGTCAGAGAGTGAATGTTGTCAGTGAGTGAATGTTGTCAGAGAGTGAATGTTGTCAGTGAATGTTGTCAGTGAGTGAATGTTGTCAGTGAATGTTGTCAGTGAGTGAATGTTGTCAGTGAATGTTGTCAGTGAGTGAATGTTGTCAGTGAGTGAATGTTGTCAGTGAATGTTGTCTGTGAGTGAATGTTGTCAGTGAATGTTGTCAGTGAGTAAATGTTGTCAGTGAGTGAATGTTGTCAGTGAATGTTGTCAGTGAGTGAATGTTGTCAGTGAATGTTGTCAGAGAGTGAATGTTGTCAGTGAATGTTGTCAGTGAGTGAATGTTGTCAGTGAATGTTGTCAGTGAATGTTGTCAGTGAGCGAATGTTGTCAGAGAGTGAATGTTGTCAGTGAGTGAATGTTGTCAGTGAATGTTGTCAGTGAGTAAATGTTGTCAGTGAGTGAATGTTGTCAGTGAATGTTGTCAGTGAGTGAATGTTGTCAGTGAATGTTGTCAGAGAGTGAATGTTGTCAGTGAATGTTGTCAGTGAGTGAATGTTGTCAGTGAATGTTGTCAGTGAATGTTGTCAGTGAGTGAATGTTGTCAGAGAGTGAATGTTGTCAGTGAGTGAATGTTGTCAGTGAATGTTGTCAGTGAGTGAATGTTGTCAGTGAATGTTGTCAGTGAGTGAATGTTGTCAGTGAATGTTGTCAGTGAGTGAATGTTGTCAGTGAATGTTGTCAGTGAGTGAATGTTGTCAGTGAGTGAATGTTGTCAGTGAATGTTGTCAGTGAGTGAATGTTGTCAGTGAATGTTGTCAGTGAGTGAATGTTGTCAGTGAGTAAATGTTGTCAGTGAGTGAATGTTGTCAGTGAATGTTGTCAGTGAGTGAATGTTGTCAGTGAATGTTGTCAGTGAGTGAATGTTGTCAGTGAATGTTGTCAGAGAGTGAATGTTGTCAGTGAATGTTGTCAGTGAATGTTGTCAGTGAGCGAATGTTGTCAGAGAGTGAATGTTGTCAGTGAATGTTGTCAGTGAGCGAATGTTGTCAGTGAATGTTGTCAGTGAGTGAATGTTGTCAGTGAATGTTGTCAGTGAGTGAATGTTGTCAGTGAATGTTGTCAGTGAGTGAATGTTGTCAGTGAATGTTGTCAGTGTTGTCAGTGAGTGAATGTTTCAGTGAGTGAATGTTGTCAGTGAATGTTGTCAGTGAGTGAATGTTGTCAGTGAATGTTGTCAGTGAGTAAATGTTGTCAGTGAGTGAATGTTGTCAGTGAATGTTGTCAGTGAGTGAATGTTGTCAGTGAATGTTGTCAGAGAGTGAATGTTGTCAGTGAATGTTGTCAGTGAGTGAATGTTGTCAGTGAATGTTGTCAGTGAATGTTGTCAGTGAGCGAATGTTGTCAGAGAGTGAATGTTGTCAGTGAGTGAATGTTGTCAGTGAATGTTGTCAGTGAGTGAATGTTGTCAGTGAATGTTGTCAGTGAGTGAATGTTGTCAGTGAATGTTGTCAGTGAGTGAATGTTGTCAGTGAATGTTGTCAGTGAGTGAATGTTGTCAGTGAGTGAATGTTGTCAGTGAATGTTGTCAGTGAGTGAATGTTGTCAGTGAATGTTGTCAGTCAGTGAATGTTGTCAGAGAGTGAATGTTGTCAGTGAATGTTGTCAGTGAGTGAATGTTGTCAGTGAATGTTGTCAGTGAGTGAATGTTGTCAGTGAATGTTGTCAGTGAGTGAATGTTGTCAGTGAATGTTGTCAGTGTGCGAATGTTGTCAGTGAATGTTGTCAGTGAGTGAATGTTGTCAGTGAATGTTGTCAGTGAGTGAATGTTGTCAGTGAGTGAATGTTGTCAGTGAATGTTCTCAGTGAGTGAATGTTGTCAGTGAATGTTGTCAGTGAGTGAATGTTGTCAGAGAGTGAATGTTGTCAGTGAATGTTGTCAGTGAGCGAATGTTGTCATTGAATGTTGTCAGTGAGTGAATGTTGTCAGTGAATGTTGTCAGTGAGTGAATGTTGTCAGTGAATGTTGTCAGTGAGTGAATGTTGTCAGTGAGTGAATGTTGTCAGTGAATGTTGTCAGTGAGTGAATGTTGTCAGTGAATGTTGTCAGTGAGTAAATGTTGTCAGTGAGTGAATGTTGTCAGTGAGTGAATGTTGTCAGAGAGTGAATGTTGTCAGTGAATGTTGTCAGTGAGTGAATGTTGTCAGTGAATGTTGTCAGTGAGCGAATGTTGTCAGTGAGTGAATGTTGTCAGTGAATGTTGTCAGTGAGTAAATGTTGTCAGTGAGTGAATGTTGTCAGTGAATGTTGTCAGTGAGTGAATGTTGTCAGTGAATGTTGTCAGAGAGTGAATGTTGTCAGTGAATGTTGTCATTGAATGTTGTCAGTGAGTGAATGTTGTCAGAGAGTAAATGTTGTCAGTGAGTGAATGTTGTCAGTGAATGTTGTCAGTGAGTGAATGTTGTCAGTGAATGTTGTCAGTGAGTGAATGTTGTCAGTGAATGTTGTCAGTGAGTGAATGTTGTCAGTGAGTGAATGTTGTCAGTGAATGTTGTCAGTGAGTGAATGTTGTCAGAGAGTGAATGTTGTCAGTGAATGTTGTCAGTGAGCGAATGTTGTCAGTGAATGTTGTCAGTGAGTGAATGTTGTCAGTGAATGTTGTCAGTGAGTGAATGTTGTCAGTGAGTGAATGTTGTCAGTGAATGTTGTCAGTGAGTGAATGTTGTCAGTGAATGTTGTCAGAGAGTGAATGTTGTCAGTGAATGTTGTCAGTGAGTGAATGTTGTCAGTGAATGTTGTCAGTGAGTGAATGTTGTCAGAGAGTGAATGTTGTCAGTGAGTGAATGTTGTCAGTGAATGTTGTCAGTGAGTGAATGTTGTCAGTGAATGTTGTCAGTGAGTGAATGTTGTCAGTGAATGTTGTCAGTGAGTGAATGTTGTCAGTGAGTGAATGTTGTCAGTGAATGTTGTCAGTGAGTGAATGTTGTCAGTGAATGTTGTCAGTGAGTGAATGTTGTCAGTGAATGTTGTCAGTGAGTGAATGTTGTCAGTGAATGTTGTCAGTGAGTGAATGTTGTCAGAGAGTGAATGTTGTCAGTAAATGTTGTCAGTGAGTGAATGTTGTCAGTGAATGTTGTCAGTGAGTGAATGTTGTCAGTGAATGTTGTCAGTGAGTGAATGTTGTCAGTGAATGTTGTCAGTGAGTGAATGTTGTCAGTGAGTGAATGTTGTCAGTGAATGTTGTCAGTGAGTGAATGTTGTCAGTGAATGTTGTCAGTGAGTGAATGTTGTCAGTGAATGTTGTCAGTGAGTGAATGTTGTCAGTGAATGTTGTCAGTGAGTGAATGTTGTCAGTGAATGTTGTCAGTGAGTGAATGTTGTCAGTGAATGTTGTCAGTGAGTGAATGTTGTCAGAGAGTGAATGTTGTCAGTGAATGTTGTCAGTGAGTGAATGTTGTCAGTGAATGTTGTCAGTGAGTGAATGTTGTCAGTGAATGTTGTCAGTGAGTGAATGTTGTCAGTGAATGTTGTCAGTGAGTGAATGTTGTCAGTGAGTGAATGTTGTCAGTGAATGTTGTCAGTGAGTGAATGTTGTCAGTGAATGTTGTCAGTGAGTAAATGTTGTCAGTGAGTGAATGTTGTCAGTGAATGTTGTCAGTGAGTGAATGTTGTCAGTGAATGTTGTCAGTGAATGTTGTCAGTGAGTGAATGTTGTCAGAGAGTGAATGTTGTCAGTGAGTGAATGTTGTCAGTGAATGTTGTCAGTGAGAGAATGTTGTCAGTGAATGTTGTCAGTGAGTGAATGTTGTCAGTGAATGTTGTCAGTGAGTGAATGTTGTCAGTGAGTGAATGTTGTCAGTGAATGTTGTCAGTGAGTGAATGTTGTCAGTGAATGTTGTCAGTGAGTGAATGTTGTCAGTGAATGTTGTCAGTGAGTGAATGTTGTCAGAGAGTGAATGTTGTCAGTAAATGTTGTCAGTGAGCGAATGTTGTCAGTGAATGTTGTCAGTGAGTGAATGTTGTCAGTGAATGTTGTCAGTGAGCGAATGTTGTCAGAGAGTGAATGTTGTCAGTGAGTGAATGTTGTCAGTGAATGTTGTCAGTGAGTAAATGTTGTCAGTGAGTGAATGTTGTCAGTGAATGTTGTCAGTGAGTGAATGTTGTCAGTGAATGTTGTCAGTGAATGTTGTCAGTGAGTGAATGTTGTCAGAGAGTGAATGTTGTCAGTGAGTGAATGTTGTCAGTGAATGTTGTCAGTGAGTGAATGTTGTCAGTGAGTGAATGTTGTCAGTGAATGTTGTCAGTGAGTGAATGTTGTCAGTGAATGTTGTCAGTGAGTGAATGTTGTCAGTGAATGTTGTCAGTGAGTGAATGTTGTCAGAGAGTGAATGTTGTCAGTAAATGTTGTCAGTGAGCGAATGTTGTCAGTGAATGTTGTCAGTGAGTGAATGTTGTCAGTGAGTGAATGTTGTCAGTGAATGTTGTCAGTGAGTGAATGTTGTCAGTGAGTGAATGTTGTCAGTGAATGTTGTCAGTGAGTGAATGTTGTCAGTGAATGTTGTCAGAGAGTGAATGTTGTCAGTGAATGTTGTCAGTGAGTGAATGTTGTCAGTGAATGTTGTCAGTGAGCGAATGTTGTCAGAGAGTGAATGTTGTCAGTGAGTGAATGTTGTCAGTGAATGTTGTCAGTGAGTAAATGTTGTCAGTGAGTGAATGTTGTCAGTGAATGTTGTCAGTGAGTGAATGTTGTCAGTGAATGTTGTCAGAGAGTGAATGTTGTCAGTGAATGTTGTCAGTGAGTGAATGTTGTCAGTGAATGTTGTCAGTGAGTGAATGTTGTCAGAGAGTGAATGTTGTCAGTGAGTGAATGTTGTCAGTGAATGTTGTCAGTGAGTGAATGTTGTCAGTGAATGTTGTCAGTGAGTGAATGTTGTCAGTGAATGTTGTCAATGAGTGAATGTTGTCAGTGAATGTTGTCAGTGAGTGAATGTTGTCAGTGAGTGAATGTTGTCAGTGAATGTTGTCAGTGAGTGAATGTTGTCAGTGAATGTTGTCAGTGAGTGAATGTTGTCAGAGAGTGAATGTTGTCAGTGAATGTTGTCAGTGAGCGAATGTTGTCAGTGAATGTTGTCAGTGAGTGAATGTTGTCAGTGAATGTTGTCAGTGAGTGAATGTTGTCAGTGAATGTTGTCAGTGAGTGAATGTTGTCAGTGAGTGAATGTTGTCAGTGAATGTTGTCAGTGAGTGAATGTTGTCAGTGAATGTTGTCAGTGAATGTTGTCAGTGAGTGAATGTTGTCAGAGAGTGAATGTTGTCAGTGCGTGAATGTTGTCAGTGAGGGAATGTTGTCAGTGAATGTTGTCAGTGAGTGAATGTTGTCAGTGAGCGAATGTTGTCAGTGAATGCTGTCAGAGAGTGAATGTTGTCAGAGAGTGAATGTTGTCAGTGATTGAATGTTGTCAGTGAGTGAATGTTGTCAGTGAATGTTGTCAGTGAGTGAATGTTGTCAGTGAATGTTGTCAGTGAGTGAATGTTGTCAGTGAATGTTGTCAGTGAGTGAATGTTGTCAGTGAATGTTGTCAGTGAGTGAATGTTGTCAGTGAGTGAATGTTGTCAGTGAATGTTCTCAGTGAGTGAATGTTGTCAGTGAATGTTGTCAGTGAGTGAATGTTGTCAGAGAGTGAATGTTGTCAGTGAATGTTGTCAGTGAGCGAATGTTGTCAGTGAATGTTGTCAGTGAGTGAATGTTGTCAGTGAATGTTGTCAGTGAGTGAATGTTGTCAGTGAATGTTGTCAGTGAATGTTGTCAGAGAGTGAATGTTGTCAGTGAATGTTGTCAGTGAGTGAATGTTGTCAGTGAATGTTGTCAGTGAATGTTGTCAGTGAGTGAATGTTGTCAGAGAGTGAATGTTGTCAGTGAGTGAATGTTGTCAGTTAATGTTGTCAGTGAATGAATGTTGTCAGAGAGTGAATGTTGTCAGTGAATGTTGTCAGTGAGTGAATGTTGTCAGAGAGTGAATGATGTCAGTGAGTGAATGTTGTCAGAGAGTGAATGTTGTCAGTGAATGTTGTCAGTGAGTGAATGTTGTCAGAGAGTGAATGTTGTCAGTGAGTGAATGTTGTCAGAGAGTGAATGTTGTCAGTGAATGTTGTCAGTGAGTGAATGTTGTCAGTGAGTGAATGTTGTCAGTGAATGTTGTCAGTGAGTAAATGTTGTCAGTGAATGTTGTCAGTGAGTGAATGTTGTCAGTGAATGTTGTCAGTGAGTGAATGTTGTCAGTGAATGTTGTCAGTGAGTGAATGTTGTCAGTGAGTGAATGTTGTCAGTGAATGTTGTCAGTGAGTGAATGTTGTCAGTGAATGTTGTCAGTGAGTGAATGTTGTCAGTGAGTGAATGTTGTCAGTGAATGTTGTCAGTGAGTGAATGTTGTCAGTAAATGTTGTCAGTGAGTGAATGTTGTCAGAGAGTGAATGTTGTCAGTGAGTGAATGTTGTCAGTGAATGTTGTCAGTGAGTGAATGTTGTCAGTGAGTGAATGTTGTCAGTAAATGTTGTCAGTGAGTGAATGTTGTCAGTGAGTGAATGTTGTCAGTGAATGTTGTCAGTGAGTGAATGTTGTCAGTGAATGTTGTCAGTGAGTGAATGTTGTCAGTGAATGTTGTCAGTGAGTGAATGTTGTCAGAGAGTGAATGTTGTCAGTGAGCGAATGTTGTCAGTGAATGTTGTCAGTGAGTGAATGTTGTCAGTGAATGTTGTCAGTGAGTGAATGTTGTCAGTGAATGTTGTCAGTGAATGTTGTCAGTGAGCGAATGTTGTCAGAGAGTGAATGTTGTCAGTGAGTGAATGTTGTCAGTGAATGTTGTCAGTGAGTGAATGTTGTCAGTGAATGTTGTCAGTGAGTGAATGTTGTCAGAGAGTGAATGTTGTCAGTGAGTGAATGTTGTCAGTGAATGTTGTCAGTGAGTGAATGTTGTCAGTGAATGTTGTCAGTGAGTGAATGTTGTCAGTGAATGTTGTCAGTGAGTGAATGTTGTCAGTGAATGTTGTCAGTGAGTGAATGTTGTCAGTGAGTGAATGTTGTCAGTGAATGTTGTCAGTGAGTGAATGTTGTCAGTGAATGTTGTCAGTGAGTGAATGTTGTCAGAGAGTGAATGTTGTCAGTGAATGTTGTCAGTGAGTGAATGTTGTCAGTGAATGTTGTCAGTGAGTGAATGTTGTCAGAGAGTGAATGTTGTCAGTGAGTGAATGTTGTCAGTGAATGTTGTCAGTGAGTAAATGTTGTCAGTGAATGTTGTCAGTGAGTGAATGTTGTCAGTGAATGTTGTCAGTGAGTGAATGTTGTCAGTGAATGTTGTCAGTGAGTGAATGTTGTCAGTGAGTGAATGTTGTCAGTGAATGTTGTCAGTGAGTGAATGTTGTCAGTGAATGTTGTCAGTGAGTGAATGTTGTCAGTGAATGTTGTCAGTGAGTGAATGTTGTCAGAGAGTGAATGTTGTCAGTGAATGTTGTCAGTGAGCGAATGTTGTCAGTGAATGTTGTCAGTGAATGTTGTCAGTGAGTGAATGTTGTCAGTGAATGTTGTCAGTGAGTGAATGTTGTCAGTGAATGTTGTCAGTGAGTGAATGTTGTCAGTGAGTGAATGTTGTCAGTGAATGTTGTCAGTGAGTGAATGTTGTCAGTGAATGTTGTCAGTGAGTGAATGTTGTCAGAGAGTGAATGTTGTCAGTGAGTGAATGTTGTCAGTGAATGTTGTCAGTGAGTGAATGTTGTCAGTGAATGTTGTCAGTGAATGAATGTTGTCAGTGAATGTTGTCAGTGAGTGAATGTTGTCAGTGAATGTTGTCAGTCAGTGAATGTTGTCAGTGAGTGAATGTTGTAAGTGAATGTTGTCAGTGAGTGAATGTTGTCAGTGAATGTTGTCAGTGAGTGAATGTTGTCAGTGAATGTTGTCAGAGAGTGAATGTTGTCAGTGAATGTTGTCAGTGAGTGAATGTTGTCAGAGAGTGAATGTTGTCAGTGAGTGAATGTTGTCAGTGAATGTTGTCAGTGAATGTTGTCAGTGAGCGAATGTTGTCAGAGAGTGAATGTTGTCAGTGAGTGAATGTTGTCAGTGAATGTTGTCAGTGAGTGAATGTTGTCAGTGAATGTTGTCAGTGAGTGAATGTTGTCAGTGAATGTTGTCAGTGAGTAAATGTTGTCAGTGAGTGAATGTTGTCAGTGAATGTTGTCAGTGAGTGAATGTTGTCAGTGAATGTTGTCAGTGAGTGAATGTTGTCAGTGAATGTTGTCAGTGAATGTTGTCAGTGAGCGAATGTTGTCAGAGAGTGAATGTTGTCAGTGAGTGAATGTTGTCAGTGAATGTTGTCAGTGAGTAAATGTTGTCAGTGAGTGAATGTTGTCAGTGAATGTTGTCAGTGAGTGAATGTTGTCAGTGAATGTTGTCAGAGAATGAATGTTGTCAGTGAATGTTGTCAGTGAGTGAATGTTGTCAGTGAATGTTGTCAGTGAATGTTGTCAGTGAGTGAATGTTGTCAGTGAGTGAATGTTGTCAGTGAATGTTGTCAGTGAGTGAATGTTGTCAGTGAATGTTGTCAGTGAGTGAATGTTGTCAGTGAATGTTGTCAGTGAGTGAATGTTGTCAGTGAGTGAATGTTGTCAGTGAATGTTGTCAGTGAGTGAATGTTGTCAGTGAATGTTGTCAGTGAGTGAATGTTGTCAGTGAATGTTGTCAGTGAGTGAATGTTGTCAGAGAGTGAATGTTGTCAGTGAATGTTGTCAGTGAGCGAATGTTGTCAGTGAGTGAATGTTGTCAGTGAGTGAATGTTGTCAGTGAATGTTGTCAGTGAGTGAATGTTGTCAGTGAATGTTGTCAGTGAGTGAATGTTGTCAGTGAATGTTGTCAGTGAGTGAATGTTGTCAGTGAGTGAATGTTGTCAGTGAATGTTGTCAGTGAGTGAATGTTGTCAGTGAATGTTGTCAGTGAGTAAATGTTGTCAGTGAGTGAATGTTGTCAGTGAATGTTGTCAGTGAGTGAATGTTGTCAGTGAATGTTGTCAGTGAGTGAATGTTGTCAGTGAATGTTGTCAGTGAGTAAATGTTGTCAGTGAGTGAATGTTGTCAGTGAATGTTGTCAGTGAGTGAATGTTGTCAGTGAATGTTGTCAGTGAATGTTGTCAGTGAGCGAATGTTGTCAGAGAGTGAATGTTGTCAGTGAGTGAATGTTGTCAGTGAATGTTGTCAGTGAGTGAATGTTGTCAGTGAATGTTGTCAGTGAGTGAATGTTGTCAGAGAGTGAATGTTGTCAGTGAGTGAATGTTGTCAGTGAATGTTGTCAGTGAGTGAATGTTGTCAGTGAATGTTGTCAGTGAGTGAATGTTGTCAGTGAATGTTGTCAGTGAGTGAATGTTGTCAGTGAATGTTGTCAGTGAATGTTGTCAGTGAGCGAATGTTGTCAGAGAGTGAATGTTGTCAGTGAGTGAATGTTGTCAGTGAATGTTGTCAGTGAGTAAATGTTGTCAGTGAGTGAATGTTGTCAGTGAATGTTGTCAGTGAGTGAATGTTGTCAGTGAATGTTGTCAGAGAGTGAATGTTGTCAGTGAATGTTGTCAGTGAGTGAATGTTGTCAGTGAATGTTGTCAGTGAATGTTGTCAGTGAGTGAATGTTGTCAGAGAGTGAATGTTGTCAGTGAGTGAATGTTGTCAGTGAATGTTGTCAGTGAGTGAATGTTGTCAGTGAATGTTGTCAGTGAGTGAATGTTGTCAGTGAATGTTGTCAGTGAGTGAATGTTGTCAGTGAATGTTGTCAGTGAGTGAATGTTGTCAGTGAGTGAATGTTGTCAGTGAATGTTGTCAGTGAGTGAATGTTGTCAGTGAATGTTGTCAGTGAATGTTGTCAGTGAGTAAATGTTGTCAGTGAGTGAATGTTGTCAGTGAATGTTGTCAGTGAGTGAATGTTGTCAGTGAATGTTGTCAGTGAGTGAATGTTGTCAGTGAATGTTGTCAGAGAGTGAATGTTGTCAGTGAATGTTGTCAGTGAGTGAATGTTGTCAGAGAGTGAATGTTGTCAGTGAGTGAATGTTGTCAGTGAATGTTGTCAGTGAATGTTGTCAGTGAGCGAATGTTGTCAGAGAGTGAATGTTGTCAGTGAATGTTGTCAGTGAGCGAATGTTGTCAGTGAATGTTGTCAGTGAGTGAATGTTGTCAGTGAATGTTGTCAGTGAGTGAATGTTGTCAGTGAATGTTGTCAGTGAGTGAATGTTGTCAGTGAATGTTGTCAGTGAGTAAATGTTGTCAGTGAGTGAATGTTGTCAGTGAATGTTGTCAGTGAGTGAATGTTGTCAGTGAATGTTGTCAGAGAGTGAATGTTGTCAGTGAATGTTGTCAGTGAGTGAATGTTGTCAGTGAATGTTGTCAGTGAATGTTGTCAGTGAGCGAATGTTGTCAGAGAGTGAATGTTGTCAGTGAGTGAATGTTGTCAGTGAATGTTGTCAGTGAGTAAATGTTGTCAGTGAGTGAATGTTGTCAGTGAATGTTGTCAGTGAGTGAATGTTGTCAGAGAGTGAATGTTGTCAGAGAGTGAATGTTGTCAGTGAATGTTGTCAGTGAGTGAATGTTGTCAGTGAATGTTGTCAGTGAATGTTGTCAGTGAGTGAATGTTGTCAGAGAGTGAATGTTGTCAGTGAGTGAATGTTGTCAGTGAATGTTGTCAGTGAATGTTGTCAGTGAGCGAATGTTGTCAGAGAGTGAATGTTGTCAGTGAGTGAATGTTGTCAGTGAATGTTGTCAGTGAGTGAATGTTGTCAGTGAATGTTGTCAGTGAGTGAATGTTGTCAGTGAATGTTGTCAGTGAGTGAATGTTGTCAGTGAATGTTGTCAGTGAGTGAATGTTGTCAGTGAATGTTGTCAGTGAGTGAATGTTGTCAGTGAATGTTGTCAGTGAGTGAATGTTGTCAGTGAATGTTGTCAGTGAGTGAATGTTGTCAGTGAATGTTGTCAGTGAGTGAATGTTGTCAGAGAGTGAATGTTGTCAGTGAATGTTGTCAGTGAGCGAATGTTGTCAGTGAATGTTGTCAGTGAATGTTGTCAGTGAGTGAATGTTGTCAGTGAATGTTGTCAGTGAGTGAATGTTGTCAGTGAATGTTGTCAGTGAGTGAATGTTGTCAGTGAGTGAATGTTGTCAGTGAATGTTGTCAGTGAGTGAATGTTGTCAGTGAATGTTGTCAGTGAGTGAATGTTGTCAGAGAGTGAATGTTGTCAGTGAGTGAATGTTGTCAGTGAATGTTGTCAGTGAGTGAATGTTGTCAGTGAATGTTGTCAGTGAATGAATGTTGTCAGTGAATGTTGTCAGTCAGTGAATGTTGTCAGTGAATGTTGTCAGTCAGTGAATGTTGTCAGTGAGTGAATGTTGTCAGTGAATGTTGTCAGTGAGTGAATGTTGTCAGTGAATGTTGTCAGTGAGTGAATGTTGTCAGTGAATGTTGTCAGTGAGTGAATGTTGTCAGTGAATGTTGTCAGTGAGTGAATGTTGTCAGTGAGTGAATGTTGTCAGTGAATGTTGTCAGAGAGTGAATGTTGTCAGTGAATGTTGTCAGTGAGTGAATGTTGTCAGTGAATGTTGTCAGTGAATGTTGTCAGTGAGCGAATGTTGTCAGAGAGTGAATGTTGTCAGTGAGTGAATGTTGTCAGTGAATGTTGTCAGTGAGTAAATGTTGTCAGTGAGTGAATGTTGTCAGTGAATGTTGTCAGTGAGTGAATGTTGTCAGTGAATGTTGTCAGAGAGTGAATGTTGTCAGTGAATGTTGTCAGTGAGTGAATGTTGTCAGTGAATGTTGTCAGTGAATGTTGTCAGTGAGTGAATGTTGTCAGAGAGTGAATGTTGTCAGTGAGTGAATGTTGTCAGTGAATGTTGTCAGTGAGTGAATGTTGTCAGTGAATGTTGTCAGTGAGTGAATGTTGTCAGTGAATGTTGTCAGTGAGTGAATGTTGTCAGTGAATGTTGTCAGTGAGTGAATGTTGTCAGTGAGTGAATGTTGTCAGTGAATGTTGTCAGTGAGTGAATGTTGTCAGAGAGTGAATGTTGTCAGTGAATGTTGTCAGTGAGTGAATGTTGTCAGTGAATGTTGTCAGTGAGTGAATGTTGTCAGTGAGTGAATGTTGTCAGTGAATGTTGTCAGTGAGTAAATGTTGTCAGTGAGTGAATGTTGTCAGTGAGTGAATGTTGTCAGTGAATGTTGTCAGTGAGTGAATGTTGTCAGTGAATGTTGTCAGTGAGTGAATGTTGTCAGAGAGTGAATGTTGTCAGTGAGTGAATGTTGTCAGTGAATGTTGTCAGTGAGTGAATGTTGTCAGTGAATGTTGTCAGTGAGTGAATGTTGTCAGTGAGTGAATGTTGTCAGTGAATGTTGTCAGTGAGTGAATGTTGTCAGTGAATGTTGTCAGTGAGTGAATGTTGTCAGTGAATGTTGTCAGTGAGTGAATGTTGTCAGAGAGTGAATGTTGTCAGTGAATGTTGTCAGTGAGTGAATGTTGTCAGTGAATGTTGTCAGTGAGTGAATGTTGTCAGTGAATGTTGTCAGTGAGTGAATGTTGTCAGTGAGTGAATGTTGTCAGTGAATGTTGTCTGTGAGTGAATGTTGTCAGTGAATGTTGTCAGTGAGTAAATGTTGTCAGTGAGTGAATGTTGTCAGTGAATGTTGTCAGTGAGTGAATGTTGTCAGTGAATGTTGTCAGAGAGTGAATGTTGTCAGTGAATGTTGTCAGTGAGTGAATGTTGTCAGTGAATGTTGTCAGTGAATGTTGTCAGTGAGCGAATGTTGTCAGAGAGTGAATGTTGTCAGTGAGTGAATGTTGTCAGTGAATGTTGTCAGTGAGTAAATGTTGTCAGTGAGTGAATGTTGTCAGTGAATGTTGTCAGTGAGTGAATGTTGTCAGTGAATGTTGTCAGAGAGTGAATGTTGTCAGTGAATGTTGTCAGTGAGTGAATGTTGTCAGTGAATGTTGTCAGTGAATGTTGTCAGTGAGTGAATGTTGTCAGAGAGTGAATGTTGTCAGTGAGTGAATGTTGTCAGTGAATGTTGTCAGTGAGTGAATGTTGTCAGTGAGTGAATGTTGTCAGTGAATGTTGTCAGTGAGTGAATGTTGTCAGTGAATGTTGTCAGTGAGTGAATGTTGTCAGTGAGTGAATGTTGTCAGTGAATGTTGTCAGTGAGTGAATGTTGTCAGTGAATGTTGTCAGTGAGTGAATGTTGTCAGTGAGTAAATGTTGTCAGTGAGTGAATGTTGTCAGTGAATGTTGTCAGTGAGTGAATGTTGTCAGTGAATGTTGTCAGAGAGTGAATGTTGTCAGTGAATGTTGTCAGTGAGTGAATGTTGTCAGAGAGTGAATGTTGTCAGTGAGTGAATGTTGTCAGTGAATGTTGTCAGTGAATGTTGTCAGTGAGCGAATGTTGTCAGAGAGTGAATGTTGTCAGTGAATGTTGTCAGTGAGCGAATGTTGTCAGTGAATGTTGTCAGTGAGTGAATGTTGTCAGTGAATGTTGTCAGTGAGTGAATGTTGTCAGTGAATGTTGTCAGTGAGTGAATGTTGTCAGTGAATGTTGTCAGTGTTGTCAGTGAGTGAATGTTTCAGTGAGTGAATGTTGTCAGTGAATGTTGTCAGTGAGTGAATGTTGTCAGTGAATGTTGTCAGTGAGTAAATGTTGTCAGTGAGTGAATGTTGTCAGTGAATGTTGTCAGTGAGTGAATGTTGTCAGTGAATGTTGTCAGAGAGTGAATGTTGTCAGTGAATGTTGTCAGTGAGTGAATGTTGTCAGTGAATGTTGTCAGTGAATGTTGTCAGTGAGCGAATGTTGTCAGAGAGTGAATGTTGTCAGTGAGTGAATGTTGTCAGTGAATGTTGTCAGTGAGTGAATGTTGTCAGTGAATGTTGTCAGTGAGTGAATGTTGTCAGTGAATGTTGTCAGTGAGTGAATGTTGTCAGTGAATGTTGTCAGTGAGTGAATGTTGTCAGTGAGTGAATGTTGTCAGTGAATGTTGTCAGTGAGTGAATGTTGTCAGTGAATGTTGTCAGTCAGTGAATGTTGTCAGAGAGTGAATGTTGTCAGTGAATGTTGTCAGTGAGTGAATGTTGTCAGTGAATGTTGTCAGTGAGTGAATGTTGTCAGTGAATGTTGTCAGTGAGTGAATGTTGTCAGTGAATGTTGTCAGTGTGCGAATGTTGTCAGTGAATGTTGTCAGTGAGTGAATGTTGTCAGTGAATGTTGTCAGTGAGTGAATGTTGTCAGTGAGTGAATGTTGTCAGTGAATGTTCTCAGTGAGTGAATGTTGTCAGTGAATGTTGTCAGTGAGTGAATGTTGTCAGAGAGTGAATGTTGTCAGTGAATGTTGTCAGTGAGCGAATGTTGTCAGTGAATGTTGTCAGTGAGTGAATGTTGTCAGTGAATGTTGTCAGTGAGTGAATGTTGTCAGTGAATGTTGTCAGTGAGTGAATGTTGTCAGTGAGTGAATGTTGTCAGTGAATGTTGTCAGTGAGTGAATGTTGTCAGTGAATGTTGTCAGTGAGTAAATGTTGTCAGTGAGTGAATGTTGTCAGTGAGTGAATGTTGTCAGAGAGTGAATGTTGTCAGTGAATGTTGTCAGTGAGTGAATGTTGTCAGTGAATGTTGTCAGTGAGCGAATGTTGTCAGTGAGTGAATGTTGTCAGTGAATGTTGTCAGTGAGTAAATGTTGTCAGTGAGTGAATGTTGTCAGTGAATGTTGTCAGTGAGTGAATGTTGTCAGTGAATGTTGTCAGAGAGTGAATGTTGTCAGTGAAAGTTGTCATTGAATGTTGTCAGTGAGTGAATGTTGTCAGAGAGTGAATGTTGTCAGTGAGTGAATGTTGTCAGTGAATGTTGTCAGTGAGTGAATGTTGTCAGTGAATGTTGTCAGTGAGTGAATGTTGTCAGTGAATGTTGTCAGTGAGTGAATGTTGTCAGTGAGTGAATGTTGTCAGTGAATGTTGTCAGTGAGTGAATGTTGTCAGAGAGTGAATGTTGTCAGTGAATGTTGTCAGTGAGCGAATGTTGTCAGTGAATGTTGTCAGTGAGTGAATGTTGTCAGTGAATGTTGTCAGTGAGTGAATGTTGTCAGTGAGTGAATGTTGTCAGTGAATGTTGTCAGTGAGTGAATGTTGTCAGTGAATGTTGTCAGAGAGTGAATGTTGTCAGTGAATGTTGTCAGTGAGTGAATGTTGTCAGTGAATGTTGTCAGTGAGTGAATGTTGTCAGAGAGTGAATGTTGTCAGTGAGTGAATGTTGTCAGTGAATGTTGTCAGTGAGTGAATGTTGTCAGTGAATGTTGTCAGTGAGTGAATGTTGTCAGTGAATGTTGTCAGTGAGTGAATGTTGTCAGTGAATGTTGTCAGTGAGTGAATGTTGTCAGTGAATGTTGTCAGTGAGTGAATGTTGTCAGTGAATGTTGTCAGTGAGTGAATGTTGTCAGTGAGTGAATGTTGTCAGTGAATGTTGTCAGTGAGTGAATGTTGTCAGTGAATGTTGTCAGTGAGTGAATGTTGTCAGAGAGTGAATGTTGTCAGTAAATGTTGTCAGTGAGTGAATGTTGTCAGTGAATGTTGTCAGTGAGTGAATGTTGTCAGTGAATGTTGTCAGTGAGTGAATGTTGTCAGTGAATGTTGTCAGTGAGTGAATGTTGTCAGTGAGTGAATGTTGTCAGTGAATGTTGTCAGTGAGTGAATGTTGTCAGTGAATGTTGTCAGTGAGTGAATGTTGTCAGTGAATGTTGTCAGTGAGTGAATGTTGTCAGTGAATGTTGTCAGTGAGTGAATGTTGTCAGTGAATGTTGTCAGTGAGTGAATGTTGTCAGAGAGTGAATGTTGTCAGTGAATGTTGTCAGTGAGTGAATGTTGTCAGTGAATGTTGTCAGTGAGTGAATGTTGTCAGTGAATGTTGTCAGTGAGTGAATGTTGTCAGTGAATGTTGTCAGTGAGTGAATGTTGTCAGTGAGTGAATGTTGTCAGTGAATGTTGTCAGTGAGTGAATGTTGTCAGTGAATGTTGTCAGTGAGTAAATGTTGTCAGTGAGTGAATGTTGTCAGTGAATGTTGTCAGTGAGTGAATGTTGTCAGTGAATGTTGTCAGTGAGTGAATGTTGTCAGAGAGTGAATGTTGTCAGTGAGTGAATGTTGTCAGTGAATGTTGTCAGTGAGAGAATGTTGTCAGTGAATGTTGTCAGTGAGTGAATGTTGTCAGTGAATGTTGTCAGTGAGTGAATGTTGTCAGTGAGTGAATGTTGTCAGTGAATGTTGTCAGTGAGTGAATGTTGTCAGTGAATGTTGTCAGTGAGTGAATGTTGTCAGTGAATGTTGTCAGTGAGTGAATGTTGTCAGAGAGTGAATGTTGTCAGTAAATGTTGTCAGTGAGCGAATGTTGTCAGTGAATGTTGTCAGTGAGTGAATGTTGTCAGTGAATGTTGTCAGTGAGTGAATGTTGTCAGTGAATGTTGTCAGTGAGTGAATGTTGTCAGTGAGTGAATGTTGTCAGTGAATGTTGTCAGTGAGTGAATGTTGTCAGTGAATGTTGTCAGTGAGTGAATGTTGTCAGTGAATGTTGTCAGTGAGTGAATGTTGTCAGTGAGTGAATGTTGTCAGTGAGTAAATGTTGTCAGTGAATGTTGTCAGAGAGTGAATGTTGTCAGTGAATGTTGTCAGTGAGTGAATGTTGTCAGTGAATGTTGTCAGTGAGCGAATGTTGTCAGAGAGTGAATGTTGTCAGTGAGTGAATGTTGTCAGTGAATGTTGTCAGTGAGTAAATGTTGTCAGTGAGTGAATGTTGTCAGTGAATGTTGTCAGTGAGTGAATGTTGTCAGTGAATGTTGTCAGTGAATGTTGTCAGTGAGTGAATGTTGTCAGAGAGTGAATGTTGTCAGTGAGTGAATGTTGTCAGTGAATGTTGTCAGTGAGTGAATGTTGTCAGTGAGTGAATGTTGTCAGTGAATGTTGTCAGTGAGTGAATGTTGTCAGTGAATGTTGTCAGTGAGTGAATGTTGTCAGAGAGTGAATGTTGTCAGTAAATGTTGTCAGTGAGCGAATGTTGTCAGTGAATGTTGTCAGTGAGTGAATGTTGTCAGTGAGTGAATGTTGTCAGTGAATGTTGTCAGTGAGTGAATGTTGTCAGTGAGTGAATGTTGTCAGTGAATGTTGTCAGTGAGTGAATGTTGTCAGTGAATGTTGTCAGTGAGTGAATGTTGTCAGTGAATGTTGTCAGTGAGTGAATGTTGTCAGTGAGTGAATGTTGTCAGTGAGTAAATGTTGTCAGTGAATGTTGTCAGAGAGTGAATGTTGTCAGTGAATGTTGTCAGTGAGTGAATGTTGTCAGTGAATGTTGTCAGTGAGCGAATGTTGTCAGAGAGTGAATGTTGTCAGTGAGTGAATGTTGTCAGTGAATGTTGTCAGTGAGTAAATGTTGTCAGTGAGTGAATGTTGTCAGTGAATGTTGTCAGTGAGTGAATGTTGTCAGTGAATGTTGTCAGAGAGTGAATGTTGTCAGTGAATGTTGTCAGTGAGTGAATGTTGTCAGTGAATGTTGTCAGTGAGTGAATGTTGTCAGAGAGTGAATGTTGTCAGTGAGTGAATGTTGTCAGTGAATGTTGTCAGTGAGTGAATGTTGTCAGTGAATGTTGTCAGTGAGTGAATGTTGTCAGTGAATGTTGTCAATGAGTGAATGTTGTCAGTGAATGTTGTCAGTGAGTGAATGTTGTCAGTGAGTGAATGTTGTCAGTGAATGTTGTCAGTGAGTGAATGTTGTCAGTGAATGTTGTCAGTGAGTGAATGTTGTCAGAGAGTGAATGTTGTCAGTGAATGTTGTCAGTGAGCGAATGTTGTCAGTGAATGTTGTCAGTGAGTGAATGTTGTCAGTGAATGTTGTCAGTGAGTGAATGTTGTCAGTGAATGTTGTCAGTGAGTGAATGTTGTCAGTGAGTGAATGTTGTCAGTGAATGTTGTCAGTGAGTGAATGTTGTCAGTGAATGTTGTCAGTGAATGTTGTCAGTGAGTGAATGTTGTCAGAGAGTGAATGTTGTCAGTGCGTGAATGTTGTCAGTGAGGGAATGTTGTCAGTGAATGTTGTCAGTGAGTGAATGTTGTCAGTGAGCGAATGTTGTCAGTGAATGCTGTCAGAGAGTGAATGTTGTCAGAGAGTGAATGTTGTCAGTGATTGAATGTTGTCAGTGAGTGAATGTTGTCAGTGAATGTTGTCAGTGAGTGAATGTTGTCAGTGAATGTTGTCAGTGAGTGAATGTTGTCAGTGAATGTTGTCAGTGAGTGAATGTTGTCAGTGAATGTTGTCAGTGAGTGAATGTTGTCAGTGAATGTTGTCAGTGAGTGAATGTTGTCAGTGAGTGAATGTTGTCAGTGAATGTTGTCAGTGAGTGAATGTTGTCAGTGAATGTTGTCAGTGAGTGAATGTTGTCAGAGAGTGAATGTTGTCAGTGAATGTTGTCAGTGAGCGAATGTTGTCAGTGAATGTTGTCAGTGAGTGAATGTTGTCAGTGAATGTTGTCAGTGAGTGAATGTTGTCAGTGAATGTTGTCAGTGAGTGAATGTTGTCAGTGAATGTTGTCAGAGAGTGAATGTTGTCAGTGAATGTTGTCAGTGAGTGAATGTTGTCAGTGAATGTTGTCAGTGAATGTTGTCAGTGAGTGAATGTTGTCAGAGAGTGAATGTTGTCAGTGAGTGAATGTTGTCAGTTAATGTTGTCAGTGAATGAATGTTGTCAGAGAGTGAATGTTGTCAGTGAATGTTGTCAGTGAGTGAATGTTGTCAGAGAGTGAATGTTGTCAGTGAGTGAATGTTGTCAGAGAGTGAATGATGTCAGTGAGTGAATGTTGTCAGAGAGTGAATGTTGTCAGTGAATGTTGTCAGTGAGTGAATGTTGTCAGAGAGTGAATGTTGTCAGTGAGTGAATGTTGTCAGAGAGTGAATGTTGTCAGTGAATGTTGTCAGTGAGTGAATGTTGTCAGTGAGTGAATGTTGTCAGTGAATGTTGTCAGTGAGTAAATGTTGTCAGTGAATGTTGTCAGTGAGTGAATGTTGTCAGTGAATGTTGTCAGTGAGTGAATGTTGTCAGTGAATGTTGTCAGTGAGTGAATGTTGTCAGTGAGTGAATGTTGTCAGTGAATGTTGTCAGTGAGTGAATGTTGTCAGTGAATGTTGTCAGTGAGTGAATGTTGTCAGTGAGTGAATGTTGTCAGTGAATGTTGTCAGTGAGTGAATGTTGTCAGTGAATGTTGTCAGTGAGTGAATGTTGTCAGAGAGTGAATGTTGTCAGTGAATGTTGTCAGTGAGCGAATGTTGTCAGTGAGTGAATGTTGTCAGTGAGTGAATGTTGTCAGTGAATGTTGTCAGTGAGTGAATGTTGTCAGTGAATGTTGTCAGTGAGTGAATGTTGTCAGTGAATGTTGTCAGTGAGTGAATGTTGTCAGTGAGTGAATGTTGTCAGTGAATGTTGTCAGTGAGTGAATGTTGTCAGTGAATGTTGTCAGTGAGTAAATGTTGTCAGTGAGTGAATGTTGTCAGTGAATGTTGTCAGTGAGTGAATGTTGTCAGTGAATGTTGTCAGTGAGTGAATGTTGTCAGTGAATGTTGTCAGTGAGTAAATGTTGTCAGTGAGTGAATGTTGTCAGTGAATGTTGTCAGTGAGTGAATGTTGTCAGTGAATGTTGTCAGTGAATGTTGTCAGTGAGCGAATGTTGTCAGAGAGTGAATGTTGTCAGTGAGTGAATGTTGTCAGTGAATGTTGTCAGTGAGTGAATGTTGTCAGTGAATGTTGTCAGTGAGTGAATGTTGTCAGAGAGTGAATGTTGTCAGTGAGTGAATGTTGTCAGTGAATGTTGTCAGTGAGTGAATGTTGTCAGTGAATGTTGTCAGTGAGTGAATGTTGTCAGTGAATGTTGTCAGTGAGTGAATGTTGTCAGTGAATGTTGTCAGTGAATGTTGTCAGTGAGCGAATGTTGTCAGAGAGTGAATGTTGTCAGTGAGTGAATGTTGTCAGTGAATGTTGTCAGTGAGTAAATGTTGTCAGTGAGTGAATGTTGTCAGTGAATGTTGTCAGTGAGTGAATGTTGTCAGTGAATGTTGTCAGAGAGTGAATGTTGTCAGTGAATGTTGTCAGTGAGTGAATGTTGTCAGTGAATGTTGTCAGTGAATGTTGTCAGTGAGTGAATGTTGTCAGAGAGTGAATGTTGTCAGTGAGTGAATGTTGTCAGTGAATGTTGTCAGTGAGTGAATGTTGTCAGTGAATGTTGTCAGTGAGTGAATGTTGTCAGTGAATGTTGTCAGTGAGTGAATGTTGTCAGTGAATGTTGTCAGTGAGTGAATGTTGTCAGTGAGTGAATGTTGTCAGTGAATGTTGTCAGTGAGTGAATGTTGTCAGTGAATGTTGTCAGTGAATGTTGTCAGTGAGTAAATGTTGTCAGTGAGTGAATGTTGTCAGTGAATGTTGTCAGTGAGTGAATGTTGTCAGTGAATGTTGTCAGTGAGTGAATGTTGTCAGTGAATGTTGTCAGAGAGTGAATGTTGTCAGTGAATGTTGTCAGTGAGTGAATGTTGTCAGAGAGTGAATGTTGTCAGTGAGTGAATGTTGTCAGTGAATGTTGTCAGTGAATGTTGTCAGTGAGCGAATGTTGTCAGAGAGTGAATGTTGTCAGTGAATGTTGTCAGTGAGCGAATGTTGTCAGTGAATGTTGTCAGTGAGTGAATGTTGTCAGTGAATGTTGTCAGTGAGTGAATGTTGTCAGTGAATGTTGTCAGTGAGTGAATGTTGTCAGTGAATGTTGTCAGTGAGTAAATGTTGTCAGTGAGTGAATGTTGTCAGTGAATGTTGTCAGTGAGTGAATGTTGTCAGTGAATGTTGTCAGAGAGTGAATGTTGTCAGTGAATGTTGTCAGTGAGTGAATGTTGTCAGTGAATGTTGTCAGTGAATGTTGTCAGTGAGCGAATGTTGTCAGAGAGTGAATGTTGTCAGTGAGTGAATGTTGTCAGTGAATGTTGTCAGTGAGTAAATGTTGTCAGTGAGTGAATGTTGTCAGTGAATGTTGTCAGTGAGTGAATGTTGTCAGAGAGTGAATGTTGTCAGAGAGTGAATGTTGTCAGTGAATGTTGTCAGTGAGTGAATGTTGTCAGTGAATGTTGTCAGTGAATGTTGTCAGTGAGTGAATGTTGTCAGAGAGTGAATGTTGTCAGTGAGTGAATGTTGTCAGTGAATGTTGTCAGTGAATGTTGTCAGTGAGCGAATGTTGTCAGAGAGTGAATGTTGTCAGTGAGTGAATGTTGTCAGTGAATGTTGTCAGTGAGTGAATGTTGTCAGTGAATGTTGTCAGTGAGTGAATGTTGTCAGTGAATGTTGTCAGTGAGTGAATGTTGTCAGTGAATGTTGTCAGTGAGTGAATGTTGTCAGTGAATGTTGTCAGTGAGTGAATGTTGTCAGTGAATGTTGTCAGTGAGTGAATGTTGTCAGTGAATGTTGTCAGTGAGTGAATGTTGTCAGTGAATGTTGTCAGTGAGTGAATGTTGTCAGAGAGTGAATGTTGTCAGTGAATGTTGTCAGTGAGCGAATGTTGTCAGTGAATGTTGTCAGTGAATGTTGTCAGTGAGTGAATGTTGTCAGTGAATGTTGTCAGTGAGTGAATGTTGTCAGTGAATGTTGTCAGTGAGTGAATGTTGTCAGTGAGTGAATGTTGTCAGTGAATGTTGTCAGTGAGTGAATGTTGTCAGTGAATGTTGTCAGTGAGTGAATGTTGTCAGAGAGTGAATGTTGTCAGTGAGTGAATGTTGTCAGTGAATGTTGTCAGTGAGTGAATGTTGTCAGTGAATGTTGTCAGTGAATGAATGTTGTCAGTGAATGTTGTCAGTCAGTGAATGTTGTCAGTGAATGTTGTCAGTCAGTGAATGTTGTCAGTGAGTGAATGTTGTCAGTGAATGTTGTCAGTGAGTGAATGTTGTCAGTGAATGTTGTCAGTGAGTGAATGTTGTCAGTGAATGTTGTCAGTGAGTGAATGTTGTCAGTGAATGTTGTCAGTGAGTGAATGTTGTCAGTGAGTGAATGTTGTCAGTGAATGTTGTCAGAGAGTGAATGTTGTCAGTGAATGTTGTCAGTGAGTGAATGTTGTCAGTGAATGTTGTCAGTGAATGTTGTCAGTGAGCGAATGTTGTCAGAGAGTGAATGTTGTCAGTGAGTGAATGTTGTCAGTGAATGTTGTCAGTGAGTAAATGTTGTCAGTGAGTGAATGTTGTCAGTGAATGTTGTCAGTGAGTGAATGTTGTCAGTGAATGTTGTCAGAGAGTGAATGTTGTCAGTGAATGTTGTCAGTGAGTGAATGTTGTCAGTGAATGTTGTCAGTGAATGTTGTCAGTGAGTGAATGTTGTCAGAGAGTGAATGTTGTCAGTGAGTGAATGTTGTCAGTGAATGTTGTCAGTGAGTGAATGTTGTCAGTGAATGTTGTCAGTGAGTGAATGTTGTCAGTGAATGTTGTCAGTGAGTGAATGTTGTCAGTGAATGTTGTCAGTGAGTGAATGTTGTCAGTGAGTGAATGTTGTCAGTGAATGTTGTCAGTGAGTGAATGTTGTCAGAGAGTGAATGTTGTCAGTGAATGTTGTCAGTGAGTGAATGTTGTCAGTGAATGTTGTCAGTGAGTGAATGTTGTCAGTGAGTGAATGTTGTCAGTGAATGTTGTCAGTGAGTAAATGTTGTCAGTGAGTGAATGTTGTCAGTGAGTGAATGTTGTCAGTGAATGTTGTCAGTGAGTGAATGTTGTCAGTGAATGTTGTCAGTGAGTGAATGTTGTCAGAGAGTGAATGTTGTCAGTGAGTGAATGTTGTCAGTGAATGTTGTCAGTGAGTGAATGTTGTCAGTGAATGTTGTCAGTGAGTGAATGTTGTCAGTGAGTGAATGTTGTCAGTGAATGTTGTCAGTGAGTGAATGTTGTCAGTGAATGTTGTCAGTGAGTGAATGTTGTCAGTGAATGTTGTCAGTGAGTGAATGTTGTCAGAGAGTGAATGTTGTCAGTGAATGTTGTCAGTGAGTGAATGTTGTCAGTGAATGTTGTCAGTGAGTGAATGTTGTCAGTGAATGTTGTCAGTGAGTGAATGTTGTCAGTGAGTGAATGTTGTCAGTGAATGTTGTCTGTGAGTGAATGTTGTCAGTGAATGTTGTCAGTGAGTAAATGTTGTCAGTGAGTGAATGTTGTCAGTGAATGTTGTCAGTGAGTGAATGTTGTCAGTGAATGTTGTCAGAGAGTGAATGTTGTCAGTGAATGTTGTCAGTGAGTGAATGTTGTCAGTGAATGTTGTCAGTGAATGTTGTCAGTGAGCGAATGTTGTCAGAGAGTGAATGTTGTCAGTGAGTGAATGTTGTCAGTGAATGTTGTCAGTGAGTAAATGTTGTCAGTGAGTGAATGTTGTCAGTGAATGTTGTCAGTGAGTGAATGTTGTCAGTGAATGTTGTCAGAGAGTGAATGTTGTCAGTGAATGTTGTCAGTGAGTGAATGTTGTCAGTGAATGTTGTCAGTGAATGTTGTCAGTGAGTGAATGTTGTCAGAGAGTGAATGTTGTCAGTGAGTGAATGTTGTCAGTGAATGTTGTCAGTGAGTGAATGTTGTCAGTGAGTGAATGTTGTCAGTGAATGTTGTCAGTGAGTGAATGTTGTCAGTGAATGTTGTCAGTGAGTGAATGTTGTCAGTGAGTGAATGTTGTCAGTGAATGTTGTCAGTGAGTGAATGTTGTCAGTGAATGTTGTCAGTGAGTGAATGTTGTCAGTGAGTAAATGTTGTCAGTGAGTGAATGTTGTCAGTGAATGTTGTCAGTGAGTGAATGTTGTCAGTGAATGTTGTCAGAGAGTGAATGTTGTCAGTGAATGTTGTCAGTGAGTGAATGTTGTCAGAGAGTGAATGTTGTCAGTGAGTGAATGTTGTCAGTGAATGTTGTCAGTGAATGTTGTCAGTGAGCGAATGTTGTCAGAGAGTGAATGTTGTCAGTGAATGTTGTCAGTGAGCGAATGTTGTCAGTGAATGTTGTCAGTGAGTGAATGTTGTCAGTGAATGTTGTCAGTGAGTGAATGTTGTCAGTGAATGTTGTCAGTGAGTGAATGTTGTCAGTGAATGTTGTCAGTGTTGTCAGTGAGTGAATGTTTCAGTGAGTGAATGTTGTCAGTGAATGTTGTCAGTGAGTGAATGTTGTCAGTGAATGTTGTCAGTGAGTAAATGTTGTCAGTGAGTGAATGTTGTCAGTGAATGTTGTCAGTGAGTGAATGTTGTCAGTGAATGTTGTCAGAGAGTGAATGTTGTCAGTGAATGTTGTCAGTGAGTGAATGTTGTCAGTGAATGTTGTCAGTGAATGTTGTCAGTGAGCGAATGTTGTCAGAGAGTGAATGTTGTCAGTGAGTGAATGTTGTCAGTGAATGTTGTCAGTGAGTGAATGTTGTCAGTGAATGTTGTCAGTGAGTGAATGTTGTCAGTGAATGTTGTCAGTGAGTGAATGTTGTCAGTGAATGTTGTCAGTGAGTGAATGTTGTCAGTGAGTGAATGTTGTCAGTGAATGTTGTCAGTGAGTGAATGTTGTCAGTGAATGTTGTCAGTCAGTGAATGTTGTCAGAGAGTGAATGTTGTCAGTGAATGTTGTCAGTGAGTGAATGTTGTCAGTGAATGTTGTCAGTGAGTGAATGTTGTCAGTGAATGTTGTCAGTGAGTGAATGTTGTCAGTGAATGTTGTCAGTGTGCGAATGTTGTCAGTGAATGTTGTCAGTGAGTGAATGTTGTCAGTGAATGTTGTCAGTGAGTGAATGTTGTCAGTGAGTGAATGTTGTCAGTGAATGTTCTCAGTGAGTGAATGTTGTCAGTGAATGTTGTCAGTGAGTGAATGTTGTCAGAGAGTGAATGTTGTCAGTGAATGTTGTCAGTGAGCGAATGTTGTCAGTGAATGTTGTCAGTGAGTGAATGTTGTCAGTGAATGTTGTCAGTGAGTGAATGTTGTCAGTGAATGTTGTCAGTGAGTGAATGTTGTCAGTGAGTGAATGTTGTCAGTGAATGTTGTCAGTGAGTGAATGTTGTCAGTGAATGTTGTCAGTGAGTAAATGTTGTCAGTGAGTGAATGTTGTCAGTGAGTGAATGTTGTCAGAGAGTGAATGTTGTCAGTGAATGTTGTCAGTGAGTGAATGTTGTCAGTGAATGTTGTCAGTGAGCGAATGTTGTCAGTGAGTGAATGTTGTCAGTGAATGTTGTCAGTGAGTAAATGTTGTCAGTGAGTGAATGTTGTCAGTGAATGTTGTCAGTGAGTGAATGTTGTCAGTGAATGTTGTCAGAGAGTGAATGTTGTCAGTGAAAGTTGTCATTGAATGTTGTCAGTGAGTGAATGTTGTCAGAGAGTGAATGTTGTCAGTGAGTGAATGTTGTCAGTGAATGTTGTCAGTGAGTGAATGTTGTCAGTGAATGTTGTCAGTGAGTGAATGTTGTCAGTGAATGTTGTCAGTGAGTGAATGTTGTCAGTGAGTGAATGTTGTCAGTGAATGTTGTCAGTGAGTGAATGTTGTCAGAGAGTGAATGTTGTCAGTGAATGTTGTCAGTGAGCGAATGTTGTCAGTGAATGTTGTCAGTGAGTGAATGTTGTCAGTGAATGTTGTCAGTGAGTGAATGTTGTCAGTGAGTGAATGTTGTCAGTGAATGTTGTCAGTGAGTGAATGTTGTCAGTGAATGTTGTCAGAGAGTGAATGTTGTCAGTGAATGTTGTCAGTGAGTGAATGTTGTCAGTGAATGTTGTCAGTGAGTGAATGTTGTCAGAGAGTGAATGTTGTCAGTGAGTGAATGTTGTCAGTGAATGTTGTCAGTGAGTGAATGTTGTCAGTGAATGTTGTCAGTGAGTGAATGTTGTCAGTGAATGTTGTCAGTGAGTGAATGTTGTCAGTGAGTGAATGTTGTCAGTGAATGTTGTCAGTGAGTGAATGTTGTCAGTGAATGTTGTCAGTGAGTGAATGTTGTCAGTGAATGTTGTCAGTGAGTGAATGTTGTCAGTGAGTGAATGTTGTCAGTGAATGTTGTCAGTGAGTGAATGTTGTCAGTGAATGTTGTCAGTGAGTGAATGTTGTCAGAGAGTGAATGTTGTCAGTAAATGTTGTCAGTGAGTGAATGTTGTCAGTGAATGTTGTCAGTGAGTGAATGTTGTCAGTGAATGTTGTCAGTGAGTGAATGTTGTCAGTGAATGTTGTCAGTGAGTGAATGTTGTCAGTGAGTGAATGTTGTCAGTGAATGTTGTCAGTGAGTGAATGTTGTCAGTGAATGTTGTCAGTGAGTGAATGTTGTCAGTGAATGTTGTCAGTGAGTGAATGTTGTCAGTGAATGTTGTCAGTGAGTGAATGTTGTCAGTGAATGTTGTCAGTGAGTGAATGTTGTCAGTGAATGTTGTCAGTGAGTGAATGTTGTCAGAGAGTGAATGTTGTCAGTGAATGTTGTCAGTGAGTGAATGTTGTCAGTGAATGTTGTCAGTGAGTGAATGTTGTCAGTGAATGTTGTCAGTGAGTGAATGTTGTCAGTGAATGTTGTCAGTGAGTGAATGTTGTCAGTGAGTGAATGTTGTCAGTGAATGTTGTCAGTGAGTGAATGTTGTCAGTGAATGTTGTCAGTGAGTAAATGTTGTCAGTGAGTGAATGTTGTCAGTGAATGTTGTCAGTGAGTGAATGTTGTCAGTGAATGTTGTCAGTGAGTGAATGTTGTCAGAGAGTGAATGTTGTCAGTGAGTGAATGTTGTCAGTGAATGTTGTCAGTGAGAGAATGTTGTCAGTGAATGTTGTCAGTGAGTGAATGTTGTCAGTGAATGTTGTCAGTGAGTGAATGTTGTCAGTGAGTGAATGTTGTCAGTGAATGTTGTCAGTGAGTGAATGTTGTCAGTGAATGTTGTCAGTGAGTGAATGTTGTCAGTGAATGTTGTCAGTGAGTGAATGTTGTCAGAGAGTGAATGTTGTCAGTAAATGTTGTCAGTGAGCGAATGTTGTCAGTGAATGTTGTCAGTGAGTGAATGTTGTCAGTGAATGTTGTCAGTGAGTGAATGTTGTCAGTGAATGTTGTCAGTGAGTGAATGTTGTCAGTGAGTGAATGTTGTCAGTGAATGTTGTCAGTGAGTGAATGTTGTCAGTGAATGTTGTCAGTGAGTGAATGTTGTCAGTGAATGTTGTCAGTGAGTGAATGTTGTCAGTGAGTGAATGTTGTCAGTGAGTAAATGTTGTCAGTGAATGTTGTCAGAGAGTGAATGTTGTCAGTGAATGTTGTCAGTGAGTGAATGTTGTCAGTGAATGTTGTCAGTGAGCGAATGTTGTCAGAGAGTGAATGTTGTCAGTGAGTGAATGTTGTCAGTGAATGTTGTCAGTGAGTAAATGTTGTCAGTGAGTGAATGTTGTCAGTGAATGTTGTCAGTGAGTGAATGTTGTCAGTGAATGTTGTCAGTGAATGTTGTCAGTGAGTGAATGTTGTCAGAGAGTGAATGTTGTCAGTGAGTGAATGTTGTCAGTGAATGTTGTCAGTGAGTGAATGTTGTCAGTGAGTGAATGTTGTCAGTGAATGTTGTCAGTGAGTGAATGTTGTCAGTGAATGTTGTCAGTGAGTGAATGTTGTCAGAGAGTGAATGTTGTCAGTAAATGTTGTCAGTGAGCGAATGTTGTCAGTGAATGTTGTCAGTGAGTGAATGTTGTCAGTGAGTGAATGTTGTCAGTGAATGTTGTCAGTGAGTGAATGTTGTCAGTGAGTGAATGTTGTCAGTGAATGTTGTCAGTGAGTGAATGTTGTCAGTGAATGTTGTCAGTGAGTGAATGTTGTCAGTGAATGTTGTCAGTGAGTGAATGTTGTCAGTGAGTGAATGTTGTCAGTGAGTAAATGTTGTCAGTGAATGTTGTCAGAGAGTGAATGTTGTCAGTGAATGTTGTCAGTGAGTGAATGTTGTCAGTGAATGTTGTCAGTGAGCGAATGTTGTCAGAGAGTGAATGTTGTCAGTGAGTGAATGTTGTCAGTGAATGTTGTCAGTGAGTAAATGTTGTCAGTGAGTGAATGTTGTCAGTGAATGTTGTCAGTGAGTGAATGTTGTCAGTGAATGTTGTCAGAGAGTGAATGTTGTCAGTGAATGTTGTCAGTGAGTGAATGTTGTCAGTGAATGTTGTCAGTGAGTGAATGTTGTCAGAGAGTGAATGTTGTCAGTGAGTGAATGTTGTCAGTGAATGTTGTCAGTGAGTGAATGTTGTCAGTGAATGTTGTCAGTGAGTGAATGTTGTCAGTGAATGTTGTCAATGAGTGAATGTTGTCAGTGAATGTTGTCAGTGAGTGAATGTTGTCAGTGAGTGAATGTTGTCAGTGAATGTTGTCAGTGAGTGAATGTTGTCAGTGAATGTTGTCAGTGAGTGAATGTTGTCAGAGAGTGAATGTTGTCAGTGAATGTTGTCAGTGAGCGAATGTTGTCAGTGAATGTTGTCAGTGAGTGAATGTTGTCAGTGAATGTTGTCAGTGAGTGAATGTTGTCAGTGAATGTTGTCAGTGAGTGAATGTTGTCAGTGAGTGAATGTTGTCAGTGAATGTTGTCAGTGAGTGAATGTTGTCAGTGAATGTTGTCAGTGAATGTTGTCAGTGAGTGAATGTTGTCAGAGAGTGAATGTTGTCAGTGCGTGAATGTTGTCAGTGAGGGAATGTTGTCAGTGAATGTTGTCAGTGAGTGAATGTTGTCAGTGAGCGAATGTTGTCAGTGAATGCTGTCAGAGAGTGAATGTTGTCAGAGAGTGAATGTTGTCAGTGATTGAATGTTGTCAGTGAGTGAATGTTGTCAGTGAATGTTGTCAGTGAGTGAATGTTGTCAGTGAATGTTGTCAGTGAGTGAATGTTGTCAGTGAATGTTGTCAGTGAGTGAATGTTGTCAGTGAATGTTGTCAGTGAGTGAATGTTGTCAGTGAATGTTGTCAGTGAGTGAATGTTGTCAGTGAGTGAATGTTGTCAGTGAATGTTGTCAGTGAGTGAATGTTGTCAGTGAATGTTGTCAGTGAGTGAATGTTGTCAGAGAGTGAATGTTGTCAGTGAATGTTGTCAGTGAGCGAATGTTGTCAGTGAATGTTGTCAGTGAGTGAATGTTGTCAGTGAATGTTGTCAGTGAGTGAATGTTGTCAGTGAATGTTGTCAGTGAGTGAATGTTGTCAGTGAATGTTGTCAGAGAGTGAATGTTGTCAGTGAATGTTGTCAGTGAGTGAATGTTGTCAGTGAATGTTGTCAGTGAATGTTGTCAGTGAGTGAATGTTGTCAGAGAGTGAATGTTGTCAGTGAGTGAATGTTGTCAGTTAATGTTGTCAGTGAATGAATGTTGTCAGAGAGTGAATGTTGTCAGTGAATGTTGTCAGTGAGTGAATGTTGTCAGAGAGTGAATGTTGTCAGTGAGTGAATGTTGTCAGAGAGTGAATGATGTCAGTGAGTGAATGTTGTCAGAGAGTGAATGTTGTCAGTGAATGTTGTCAGTGAGTGAATGTTGTCAGAGAGTGAATGTTGTCAGTGAGTGAATGTTGTCAGAGAGTGAATGTTGTCAGTGAATGTTGTCAGTGAGTGAATGTTGTCAGTGAGTGAATGTTGTCAGTGAATGTTGTCAGTGAGTAAATGTTGTCAGTGAATGTTGTCAGTGAGTGAATGTTGTCAGTGAATGTTGTCAGTGAGTGAATGTTGTCAGTGAATGTTGTCAGTGAGTGAATGTTGTCAGTGAGTGAATGTTGTCAGTGAATGTTGTCAGTGAGTGAATGTTGTCAGTGAATGTTGTCAGTGAGTGAATGTTGTCAGTGAGTGAATGTTGTCAGTGAATGTTGTCAGTGAGTGAATGTTGTCAGTAAATGTTGTCAGTGAGTGAATGTTGTCAGAGAGTGAATGTTGTCAGTGAGTGAATGTTGTCAGTGAATGTTGTCAGTGAGTGAATGTTGTCAGTGAGTGAATGTTGTCAGTAAATGTTGTCAGTGAGTGAATGTTGTCAGTGAGTGAATGTTGTCAGTGAATGTTGTCAGTGAGTGAATGTTGTCAGTGAATGTTGTCAGTGAGTGAATGTTGTCAGTGAATGTTGTCAGTGAGTGAATGTTGTCAGAGAGTGAATGTTGTCAGTGAGCGAATGTTGTCAGTGAATGTTGTCAGTGAGTGAATGTTGTCAGTGAATGTTGTCAGTGAGTGAATGTTGTCAGTGAATGTTGTCAGTGAATGTTGTCAGTGAGCGAATGTTGTCAGAGAGTGAATGTTGTCAGTGAGTGAATGTTGTCAGTGAATGTTGTCAGTGAGTGAATGTTGTCAGTGAATGTTGTCAGTGAGTGAATGTTGTCAGTGAATGTTGTCAGTGAGTGAATGTTGTCAGAGAGTGAATGTTGTCAGTGAGTGAATGTTGTCAGTGAATGTTGTCAGTGAGTGAATGTTGTCAGTGAATGTTGTCAGTGAGTGAATGTTGTCAGTGAATGTTGTCAGTGAGTGAATGTTGTCAGTGAATGTTGTCAGTGAGTGAATGTTGTCAGTGAGTGAATGTTGTCAGTGAATGTTGTCAGTGAGTGAATGTTGTCAGTGAATGTTGTCAGTGAGTGAATGTTGTCAGAGAGTGAATGTTGTCAGTGAATGTTGTCAGTGAGTGAATGTTGTCAGTGAATGTTGTCAGTGAGTGAATGTTGTCAGAGAGTGAATGTTGTCAGTGAGTGAATGTTGTCAGTGAATGTTGTCAGTGAGTAAATGTTGTCAGTGAATGTTGTCAGTGAGTGAATGTTGTCAGTGAATGTTGTCAGTGAGTGAATGTTGTCAGTGAATGTTGTCAGTGAGTGAATGTTGTCAGTGAGTGAATGTTGTCAGTGAATGTTGTCAGTGAGTGAATGTTGTCAGTGAATGTTGTCAGTGAGTGAATGTTGTCAGAGAGTGAATGTTGTCAGTGAATGTTGTCAGTGAGCGAATGTTGTCAGTGAATGTTGTCAGTGAATGTTGTCAGTGAGTGAATGTTGTCAGTGAATGTTGTCAGTGAGTGAATGTTGTCAGTGAATGTTGTCAGTGAGTGAATGTTGTCAGTGAGTGAATGTTGTCAGTGAATGTTGTCAGTGAGTGAATGTTGTCAGTGAATGTTGTCAGTGAGTGAATGTTGTCAGAGAGTGAATGTTGTCAGTGAGTGAATGTTGTCAGTGAATGTTGTCAGTGAGTGAATGTTGTCAGTGAATGTTGTCAGTGAATGAATGTTGTCAGTGAATGTTGTCAGTGAGTGAATGTTGTCAGTGAATGTTGTCAGTCAGTGAATGTTGTCAGTGAGTGAATGTTGTCAGTGAATGTTGTCAGTGAGTGAATGTTGTCAGTGAATGTTGTCAGTGAGTGAATGTTGTCAGTGAATGTTGTCAGTGAGTGAATGTTGTCAGTGAATGTTGTCAGAGAGTGAATGTTGTCAGTGAATGTTGTCAGTGAGTGAATGTTGTCAGAGAGTGAATGTTGTCAGTGAGTGAATGTTGTCAGTGAATGTTGTCAGTGAATGTTGTCAGTGAGCGAATGTTGTCAGAGAGTGAATGTTGTCAGTGAGTGAATGTTGTCAGTGAATGTTGTCAGTGAGTGAATGTTGTCAGTGAATGTTGTCAGTGAGTGAATGTTGTCAGTGAATGTTGTCAGTGAGTAAATGTTGTCAGTGAGTGAATGTTGTCAGTGAATGTTGTCAGTGAGTGAATGTTGTCAGTGAATGTTGTCAGTGAGTGAATGTTGTCAGTGAATGTTGTCAGTGAATGTTGTCAGTGAGCGAATGTTGTCAGAGAGTGAATGTTGTCAGTGAGTGAATGTTGTCAGTGAATGTTGTCAGTGAGTAAATGTTGTCAGTGAGTGAATGTTGTCAGTGAATGTTGTCAGTGAGTGAATGTTGTCAGTGAATGTTGTCAGAGAATGAATGTTGTCAGTGAATGTTGTCAGTGAGTGAATGTTGTCAGTGAATGTTGTCAGTGAATGTTGTCAGTGAGTGAATGTTGTCAGTGAGTGAATGTTGTCAGTGAATGTTGTCAGTGAGTGAATGTTGTCAGTGAATGTTGTCAGTGAGTGAATGTTGTCAGTGAATGTTGTCAGTGAGTGAATGTTGTCAGTGAGTGAATGTTGTCAGTGAATGTTGTCAGTGAGTGAATGTTGTCAGTGAATGTTGTCAGTGAGTGAATGTTGTCAGTGAATGTTGTCAGTGAGTGAATGTTGTCAGAGAGTGAATGTTGTCAGTGAATGTTGTCAGTGAGCGAATGTTGTCAGTGAGTGAATGTTGTCAGTGAGTGAATGTTGTCAGTGAATGTTGTCAGTGAGTGAATGTTGTCAGTGAATGTTGTCAGTGAGTGAATGTTGTCAGTGAATGTTGTCAGTGAGTGAATGTTGTCAGTGAATGTTGTCAGTGAGTGAATGTTGTCAGTGAATGTTGTCAGTGAGTAAATGTTGTCAGTGAGTGAATGTTGTCAGTGAATGTTGTCAGTGAGTGAATGTTGTCAGTGAATGTTGTCAGTGAATGTTGTCAGTGAGCGAATGTTGTCAGAGAGTGAATGTTGTCAGTGAGTGAATGTTGTCAGTGAATGTTGTCAGTGAGTGAATGTTGTCAGTGAATGTTGTCAGTGAGTGAATGTTGTCAGAGAGTGAATGTTGTCAGTGAGTGAATGTTGTCAGTGAATGTTGTCAGTGAGTGAATGTTGTCAGTGAATGTTGTCAGTGAGTGAATGTTGTCAGTGAATGTTGTCAGTGAGTGAATGTTGTCAGTGAATGTTGTCAGTGAGTGAATGTTGTCAGTGAATGTTGTCAGTGAATGTTGTCAGTGAGCGAATGTTGTCAGAGAGTGAATGTTGTCAGTGAGTGAATGTTGTCAGTGAATGTTGTCAGTGAGTAAATGTTGTCAGTGAGTGAATGTTGTCAGTGAATGTTGTCAGTGAGTGAATGTTGTCAGTGAATGTTGTCAGAGAGTGAATGTTGTCAGTGAATGTTGTCAGTGAGTGAATGTTGTCAGTGAATGTTGTCAGTGAATGTTGTCAGTGAGTGAATGTTGTCAGAGAGTGAATGTTGTCAGTGAGTGAATGTTGTCAGTGAATGTTGTCAGTGAGTGAATGTTGTCAGTGAATGTTGTCAGTGAGTGAATGTTGTCAGTGAATGTTGTCAGTGAGTGAATGTTGTCAGTGAATGTTGTCAGTGAGTGAATGTTGTCAGTGAGTGAATGTTGTCAGTGAATGTTGTCAGTGAGTGAATGTTGTCAGTGAATGTTGTCAGAGAGTGAATGTTGTCAGTGAATGTTGTCAGTGAGTGAATGTTGTCAGAGAGTGAATGTTGTCAGTGAGTGAATGTTGTCAGTGAATGTTGTCAGTGAATGTTGTCAGTGAGCGAATGTTGTCAGAGAGTGAATGTTGTCAGTGAATGTTGTCAGTGAGCGAATGTTGTCAGTGAATGTTGTCAGTGAGTGAATGTTGTCAGTGAATGTTGTCAGTGAGTGAATGTTGTCAGTGAATGTTGTCAGTGAGTGAATGTTGTCAGTGAATGTTGTCAGTGTTGTCAGTGAGTGAATGTTTCAGTGAGTGAATGTTGTCAGTGAATGTTGTCAGTGAGTGAATGTTGTCAGTGAATGTTGTCAGTGAGTAAATGTTGTCAGTGAGTGAATGTTGTCAGTGAATGTTGTCAGTGAGTGAATGTTGTCAGTGAATGTTGTCAGAGAGTGAATGTTGTCAGTGAATGTTGTCAGTGAGTGAATGTTGTCAGTGAATGTTGTCAGTGAATGTTGTCAGTGAGCGAATGTTGTCAGAGAGTGAATGTTGTCAGTGAGTGAATGTTGTCAGTGAATGTTGTCAGTGAGTAAATGTTGTCAGTGAGTGAATGTTGTCAGTGAATGTTGTCAGTGAGTGAATGTTGTCAGAGAGTGAATGTTGTCAGAGAGTGAATGTTGTCAGTGAATGTTGTCAGTGAGTGAATGTTGTCAGTGAATGTTGTCAGTGAATGTTGTCAGTGAGTGAATGTTGTCAGAGAGTGAATGTTGTCAGTGAGTGAATGTTGTCAGTGAATGTTGTCAGTGAATGTTGTCAGTGAGCGAATGTTGTCAGAGAGTGAATGTTGTCAGTGAGTGAATGTTGTCAGTGAATGTTGTCAGTGAGTGAATGTTGTCAGTGAATGTTGTCAGTGAGTGAATGTTGTCAGTGAATGTTGTCAGTGAGTGAATGTTGTCAGTGAATGTTGTCAGTGAGTGAATGTTGTCAGTGAATGTTGTCAGTGAGTGAATGTTGTCAGTGAATGTTGTCAGTGAGTGAATGTTGTCAGAGAGTGAATGTTGTCAGTGAATGTTGTCAGTGAGCGAATGTTGTCAGTGAATGTTGTCAGTGAATGTTGTCAGTGAGTGAATGTTGTCAGTGAATGTTGTCAGTGAGTGAATGTTGTCAGTGAATGTTGTCAGTGAGTGAATGTTGTCAGTGAGTGAATGTTGTCAGTGAATGTTGTCAGTGAGTGAATGTTGTCAGTGAATGTTGTCAGTGAGTGAATGTTGTCAGAGAGTGAATGTTGTCAGTGAGTGAATGTTGTCAGTGAATGTTGTCAGTGAGTGAATGTTGTCAGTGAATGTTGTCAGTGAATGAATGTTGTCAGTGAATGTTGTCAGTGAGTGAATGTTGTCAGTGAATGTTGTCAGTCAGTGAATGTTGTCAGTGAGTGAATGTTGTCAGTGAATGTTGTCAGTGAGTGAATGTTGTCAGTGAATGTTGTCAGTGAGTGAATGTTGTCAGTGAATGTTGTCAGTGAGTGAATGTTGTCAGTGAATGTTGTCAGTGAGTGAATGTTGTCAGTGAATGTTGTCAGTGAGTGAATGTTGTCAGTGAGTGAATGTTGTCAGTGAATGTTGTCAGAGAGTGAATGTTGTCAGTGAATGTTGTCAGTGAGTGAATGTTGTCAGTGAATGTTGTCAGTGAATGTTGTCAGTGAGCGAATGTTGTCAGAGAGTGAATGTTGTCAGTGAGTGAATGTTGTCAGTGAATGTTGTCAGTGAGTAAATGTTGTCAGTGAGTGAATGTTGTCAGTGAATGTTGTCAGTGAGTGAATGTTGTCAGTGAATGTTGTCAGAGAGTGAATGTTGTCAGTGAATGTTGTCAGTGAGTGAATGTTGTCAGTGAATGTTGTCAGTGAATGTTGTCAGTGAGTGAATGTTGTCAGAGAGTGAATGTTGTCAGTGAGTGAATGTTGTCAGTGAATGTTGTCAGTGAGTGAATGTTGTCAGTGAATGTTGTCAGTGAGTGAATGTTGTCAGTGAATGTTGTCAGTGAGTGAATGTTGTCAGTGAGTGAATGTTGTCAGTGAATGTTGTCAGTGAGTGAATGTTGTCAGAGAGTGAATGTTGTCAGTGAATGTTGTCAGTGAGTGAATGTTGTCAGTGAATGTTGTCAGTGAGTGAATGTTGTCAGTGAGTGAATGTTGTCAGTGAATGTTGTCAGTGAGTAAATGTTGTCAGTGAGTGAATGTTGTCAGTGAGTGAATGTTGTCAGTGAATGTTGTCAGTGAGTGAATGTTGTCAGTGAATGTTGTCAGTGAGTGAATGTTGTCAGAGAGTGAATGTTGTCAGTGAGTGAATGTTGTCAGTGAATGTTGTCAGTGAGTGAATGTTGTCAGTGAATGTTGTCAGTGAGTGAATGTTGTCAGTGAGTGAATGTTGTCAGTGAATGTTGTCAGTGAGTGAATGTTGTCAGTGAATGTTGTCAGTGAGTGAATGTTGTCAGTGAATGTTGTCAGTGAGTGAATGTTGTCAGAGAGTGAATGTTGTCAGTGAATGTTGTCAGTGAGTGAATGTTGTCAGTGAATGTTGTCAGTGAGTGAATGTTGTCAGTGAATGTTGTCAGTGAGTGAATGTTGTCAGTGAGTGAATGTTGTCAGTGAATGTTGTCTGTGAGTGAATGTTGTCAGTGAATGTTGTCAGTGAGTAAATGTTGTCAGTGAGTGAATGTTGTCAGTGAATGTTGTCAGTGAGTGAATGTTGTCAGTGAATGTTGTCAGTGAGTGAATGTTGTCAGTGAGTGAATGTTGTCAGTGAATGTTGTCAGTGAGTGAATGTTGTCAGTGAATGTTGTCAGTGAGCGAATGTTGTCAGTGAATGTTGTCAGTGAGTGAATGTTGTCAGTGAATGTTGTCAGTGAGTGAATGTTGTCAGTGAGTGAATGTTGTCAGTGAATGTTCTCAGTGAGTGAATGTTGTCAGTGAATGTTGTCAGTGAGTGAATGTTGTCAGAGAGTGAATGTTGTCAGTGAATGTTGTCTGTGAGCGAATGTTGTCAGTGAATGTTGTCAGTGAGTGAATGTTGTCAGTGAATGTTGTCAGTGAGTGAATGTTGTCAGTGAATGTTGTCAGTGAGTAAATGTTGTCAGTGAGTGAATGTTGTCAGTGAGTGAATGTTGTCAGAGAGTGAATGTTGTCAGTGAATGTTGTCAGTGAGTGAATGTTGTCAGTGAATGTTGTCAGTGAGCGAATGTTGTCAGTGAGTGAATGTTGTCAGTGAATGTTGTCAGTGAGTAAATGTTGTCAGTGAGTGAATGTTGTCAGTGAATGTTGTCAGTGAGTGAATGTTGTCAGTGAATGTTGTCAGTGAGTGAATGTTGTCAGTGAATGTTGTCAGTGAGTGAATGTTGTCAGTGAATGTTGTCAGTGAGTGAATGTTGTCAGTGAATGTTGTCAGTGAGTGAATGTTGTCAGTGAGTGAATGTTGTCAGTGAATGTTGTCAGTGAGTGAATGTTGTCAGTGAATGTTGTCAGTGAGTGAATGTTGTCAGTGAATGTTGTCAGTGAGTGAATGTTGTCAGTGAATGTTGTCAGTGAGTGAATGTTGTCAGAGAGTGAATGTTGTCAGTAAATGTTGTCAGTGAGCGAATGTTGTCAGTGAATGTTGTCAGTGAGTGAATGTTGTCAGTGAATGTTGTCAGTGAGTGAATGTTGTCAGTGAATGTTGTCAGTGAGTGAATGTTGTCAGTGAGTGAATGTTGTCAGTGAATGTTGTCAGTGAGTGAATGTTGTCAGTGAATGTTGTCAGTGAGTGAATGTTGTCAGTGAATGTTGTCAGTGAGTGAATGTTGTCAGTGAATGTTGTCAGTGAGTGAATGTTGTCAGTGAATGTTGTCAGTGAGTGAATGTTGTCAGAGAGTGAATGTTGTCAGTGAATGTTGTCAGTGAGTGAATGTTGTCAGTGAATGTTGTCAGTGAGTGAATGTTGTCAGTGAATGTTGTCAGTGAGTGAATGTTGTCAGTGAGTGAATGTTGTCAGTGAATGTTGTCAGTGAGTGAATGTTGTCAGTGAATGTTGTCAGTGAGTAAATGTTGTCAGTGAGTGAATGTTGTCAGTGAATGTTGTCAGTGAGTGAATGTTGTCAGTGAATGTTGTCAGTGAGTGAATGTTGTATGAGAGTGAATGTTGTCAGTGAGTGAATGTTGTCAGTGAATGTTGTCAGTGAGAGAATGTTGTCAGTGAATGTTGTCAGTGAGTGAATGTTGTCAGTGAATGTTGTCAGTGAGTGAATGTTGTCAGTGAGTGAATGTTGTCAGTGAATGTTGTCAGTGAGTGAATGTTGTCAGTGAATGTTGTCAGTGAGTGAATGTTGTCAGAGAGTGAATGTTGTCAGTAAATGTTGTCAGTGAGTGAATGTTGTCAGTGAATGTTGTCAGTGAATGTTGTCAGTGAGTGAATGTTGTCAGTGAATGTTGTCAGTGAGTGAATGTTGTCAGTGAATGTTGTCAGTGAGTGAATGTTGTCAGTGAATGTTGTCAGTGAGTGAATGTTGTCAGTGAATGTTGTCAGTGAGTGAATGTTGTCAGAGAGTGAATGTTGTCAGTAAATGTTGTCAGTGAGCGAATGTTGTCAGTGAATGTTGTCAGTGAGTGAATGTTGTCAGTGAATGTTGTCAGTGAGTGAATGTTGTCAGTGAATGTTGTCAGTGAGTGAATGTTGTCAGTGAGTGAATGTTGTCAGTGAATGTTGTCAGTGAGTGAATGTTGTCAGTGAATGTTGTCAGTGAGTGAATGTTGTCAGTGAATGTTGTCAGTGAGTGAATGTTGTCAGTGAATGTTGTCAGTGAGTGAATGTTGTCAGAGAGTGAATGTTGTCAGTGAATGTTGTCAGTGAGTGAATGTTGTCAGTGAATGTTGTCAGTGAGTGAATGTTGTCAGTGAATGTTGTCAGTGAGTGAATGTTGTCAGTGAGTGAATGTTGTCAGTGAATGTTGTCAGTGAGTGAATGTTGTCAGTGAATGTTGTCAGTGAGTAAATGTTGTCAGTGAGTGAATGTTGTCAGTGAATGTTGTCAGTGAGTGAATGTTGTCAGTGAATGTTGTCAGTGAATGTTGTCAGTGAGTGAATGTTGTATGAGAGTGAATGTTGTCAGTGAGTGAATGTTGTCAGTGAATGTTGTCAGTGAGAGAATGTTGTCAGTGAGTGAATGTTGTCAGTGAATGTTGTCAGTGAGTGAATGTTGTCAGTGAATGTTGTCAGTGAGTGAATGTTGTCAGAGAGTGAATGTTGTCAGTAAATGTTGTCAGTGAGCGAATGTTGTCAGTGAATGTTGTCAGTGAGTGAATGTTGTCAGTGAATGTTGTCAGTGAGTGAATGTTGTCAGTGAATGTTGTCAGTGAGTGAATGTTGTCAGTGAGTGAATGTTGTCAGTGAGTAAATGTTGTCAGTGAATGTTGTCAGAGAGTGAATGTTGTCAGTGAATGTTGTCAGTGAGTGAATGTTGTCAGTGAATGTTGTCAGTGAGCGAATGTTGTCAGAGAGTGAATGTTGTCAGTGAGTGAATGTTGTCAGTGAATGTTGTCAGTGAGTAAATGTTGTCAGTGAGTGAATGTTGTCAGTGAATGTTGTCAGTGAGTGAATGTTGTCAGTGAATGTTGTCAGTGAATGTTGTCAGTGAGTGAATGTTGTCAGAGAGTGAATGTTGTCAGTGAGTGAATGTTGTCAGTGAATGTTGTCAGTGAGTGAATGTTGTCAGTGAGTGAATGTTGTCAGTGAATGTTGTCAGTGAGTGAATGTTGTCAGTGAATGTTGTCAGTGAGTGAATGTTGTCAGTGAATGTTGTCAGTGAGTGAATGTTGTCAGAGAGTGAATGTTGTCAGTAAATGTTGTCAGTGAGCGAATGTTGTCAGTGAATGTTGTCAGTGAGTGAATGTTGTCAGTGAATGTTGTCAGTGAGTGAATGTTGTCAGTGAATGTTGTCAGTGAGTGAATGTTGTCAGTGAGTGAATGTTGTCAGTGAATGTTGTCAGTGAGTGAATGTTGTCAGTGAATGTTGTCAGTGAGTGAATGTTGTCAGTGAATGTTGTCAGTGAGTGAATGTTGTCAGTGAGTGAATGTTGTCAGTGAGTAAATGTTGTCAGTGAATGTTGTCAGAGAGTGAATGTTGTCAGTGAATGTTGTCAGTGAGTGAATGTTGTCAGTGAATGTTGTCAGTGAGCGAATGTTGTCAGAGAGTGAATGTTGTCAGTGAGTGAATGTTGTCAGTGAATGTTGTCAGTGAGTAAATGTTGTCAGTGAGTGAATGTTGTCAGTGAATGTTGTCAGTGAGTGAATGTTGTCAGTGAATGTTGTCAGAGAGTGAATGTTGTCAGTGAGTGAATGTTGTCAGTGAATGTTGTCAGTGAGTGAATGTTGTCAGTGAGTGAATGTTGTCAGTAAATGTTGTCAGTGAGTGAATGTTGTCAGTGAGTGAATGTTGTCAGTGAATGTTGTCAGTGAGTGAATGTTGTCAGTGAATGTTGTCAGTGAGTGAATGTTGTCAGTGAATGTTGTCAGTGAGTGAATGTTGTCAGAGAGTGAATGTTGTCAGTGAGCGAATGTTGTCAGTGAATGTTGTCAGTGAGTGAATGTTGTCAGTGAATGTTGTCAGTGAGTGAATGTTGTCAGTGAATGTTGTCAGTGAATGTTGTCAGTGAGCGAATGTTGTCAGAGAGTGAATGTTGTCAGTGAGTGAATGTTGTCAGTGAATGTTGTCAGTGAGTGAATGTTGTCAGTGAATGTTGTCAGTGAGTGAATGTTGTCAGTGAATGTTGTCAGTGAGTGAATGTTGTCAGAGAGTGAATGTTGTCAGTGAGTGAATGTTGTCAGTGAATGTTGTCAGTGAGTGAATGTTGTCAGTGAATGTTGTCAGTGAGTGAATGTTGTCAGTGAATGTTGTCAGTGAGTGAATGTTGTCAGTGAATGTTGTCAGTGAGTGAATGTTGTCAGTGAGTGAATGTTGTCAGTGAATGTTGTCAGTGAGTGAATGTTGTCAGTGAATGTTGTCAGTGAGTGAATGTTGTCAGAGAGTGAATGTTGTCAGTGAATGTTGTCAGTGAGTGAATGTTGTCAGTGAATGTTGTCAGTGAGTGAATGTTGTCAGAGAGTGAATGTTGTCAGTGAGTGAATGTTGTCAGTGAATGTTGTCAGTGAGTAAATGTTGTCAGTGAATGTTGTCAGTGAGTGAATGTTGTCAGTGAATGTTGTCAGTGAGTGAATGTTGTCAGTGAATGTTGTCAGTGAGTGAATGTTGTCAGTGAGTGAATGTTGTCAGTGAATGTTGTCAGTGAGTGAATGTTGTCAGTGAATGTTGTCAGTGAGTGAATGTTGTCAGAGAGTGAATGTTGTCAGTGAATGTTGTCAGTGAGCGAATGTTGTCAGTGAATGTTGTCAGTGAATGTTGTCAGTGAGTGAATGTTGTCAGTGAATGTTGTCAGTGAGTGAATGTTGTCAGTGAATGTTGTCAGTGAGTGAATGTTGTCAGTGAGTGAATGTTGTCAGTGAATGTTGTCAGTGAGTGAATGTTGTCAGTGAATGTTGTCAGTGAGTGAATGTTGTCAGAGAGTGAATGTTGTCAGTGAGTGAATGTTGTCAGTGAATGTTGTCAGTGAGTGAATGTTGTCAGTGAATGTTGTCAGTGAATGAATGTTGTCAGTGAATGTTGTCAGTGAGTGAATGTTGTCAGTGAATGTTGTCAGTCAGTGAATGTTGTCAGTGAGTGAATGTTGTCAGTGAATGTTGTCAGTGAATGTTGTCAGTGAGTGAATGTTGTCAGTGAATGTTGTCAGTCAGTGAATGTTGTCAGTGAGTGAATGTTGTCAGTGAATGTTGTCAGAGAGTGAATGTTGTCAGTGAATGTTGTCAGTGAGTGAATGTTGTCAGAGAGTGAATGTTGTCAGTGAGTGAATGTTGTCAGTGAATGTTGTCAGTGAATGTTGTCAGTGAGCGAATGTTGTCAGAGAGTGAATGTTGTCAGTGAGTGAATGTTGTCAGTGAATGTTGTCAGTGAGTGAATGTTGTCAGTGAATGTTGTCAGTGAGTAAATGTTGTCAGTGAGTGAATGTTGTCAGTGAATGTTGTCAGTGAGTGAATGTTGTCAGTGAATGTTGTCAGTGAGTGAATGTTGTCAGTGAATGTTGTCAGTGAATGTTGTCAGTGAGCGAATGTTGTCAGAGAGTGAATGTTGTCAGTGAGTGAATGTTGTCAGTGAATGTTGTCAGTGAGTAAATGTTGTCAGTGAGTGAATGTTGTCAGTGAATGTTGTCAGTGAGTGAATGTTGTCAGTGAATGTTGTCAGAGAATGAATGTTGTCAGTGAATGTTGTCAGTGAGTGAATGTTGTCAGTGAATGTTGTCAGTGAATGTTGTCAGTGAGTGAATGTTGTCAGTGAGTGAATGTTGTCAGTGAATGTTGTCAGTGAGTGAATGTTGTCAGTGAATGTTGTCAGTGAGTGAATGTTGTCAGTGAATGTTGTCAGTGAGTGAATGTTGTCAGTGAGTGAATGTTGTCAGTGAATGTTGTCAGTGAGTGAATGTTGTCAGTGAATGTTGTCAGTGAGTGAATGTTGTCAGTGAATGTTGTCAGTGAGTGAATGTTGTCAGAGAGTGAATGTTGTCAGTGAATGTTGTCAGTGAGCGAATGTTGTCAGTGAGTGAATGTTGTCAGTGAGTGAATGTTGTCAGTGAATGTTGTCAGTGAGTGAATGTTGTCAGTGAATGTTGTCAGTGAGTGAATGTTGTCAGTGAATGTTGTCAGTGAGTGAATGTTGTCAGTGAATGTTGTCAGTGAGTGAATGTTGTCAGTGAATGTTGTCAGTGAGTAAATGTTGTCAGTGAGTGAATGTTGTCAGTGAATGTTGTCAGTGAGTGAATGTTGTCAGTGAATGTTGTCAGTGAATGTTGTCAGTGAGCGAATGTTGTCAGAGAGTGAATGTTGTCAGTGAGTGAATGTTGTCAGTGAATGTTGTCAGTGAGTGAATGTTGTCAGTGAATGTTGTCAGTGAGTGAATGTTGTCAGAGAGTGAATGTTGTCAGTGAGTGAATGTTGTCAGTGAATGTTGTCAGTGAGTGAATGTTGTCAGTGAATGTTGTCAGTGAGTGAATGTTGTCAGTGAATGTTGTCAGTGAGTGAATGTTGTCAGTGAATGTTGTCAGTGAGTGAATGTTGTCAGTGAATGTTGTCAGTGAATGTTGTCAGTGAGCGAATGTTGTCAGAGAGTGAATGTTGTCAGTGAGTGAATGTTGTCAGTGAATGTTGTCAGTGAGTAAATGTTGTCAGTGAGTGAATGTTGTCAGTGAATGTTGTCAGTGAGTGAATGTTGTCAGTGAATGTTGTCAGAGAGTGAATGTTGTCAGTGAATGTTGTCAGTGAGTGAATGTTGTCAGTGAATGTTGTCAGTGAATGTTGTCAGTGAGTGAATGTTGTCAGAGAGTGAATGTTGTCAGTGAGTGAATGTTGTCAGTGAATGTTGTCAGTGAGTGAATGTTGTCAGTGAATGTTGTCAGTGAGTGAATGTTGTCAGTGAATGTTGTCAGTGAGTGAATGTTGTCAGTGAATGTTGTCAGTGAGTGAATGTTGTCAGTGAGTGAATGTTGTCAGTGAATGTTGTCAGTGAGTGAATGTTGTCAGTGAATGTTGTCAGAGAGTGAATGTTGTCAGTGAATGTTGTCAGTGAGTGAATGTTGTCAGAGAGTGAATGTTGTCAGTGAGTGAATGTTGTCAGTGAATGTTGTCAGTGAATGTTGTCAGTGAGCGAATGTTGTCAGAGAGTGAATGTTGTCAGTGAATGTTGTCAGTGAGCGAATGTTGTCAGTGAATGTTGTCAGTGAGTGAATGTTGTCAGTGAATGTTGTCAGTGAGTGAATGTTGTCAGTGAATGTTGTCAGTGAGTGAATGTTGTCAGTGAATGTTGTCAGTGTTGTCAGTGAGTGAATGTTTCAGTGAGTGAATGTTGTCAGTGAATGTTGTCAGTGAGTGAATGTTGTCAGTGAATGTTGTCAGTGAGTAAATGTTGTCAGTGAGTGAATGTTGTCAGTGAATGTTGTCAGTGAGTGAATGTTGTCAGTGAATGTTGTCAGAGAGTGAATGTTGTCAGTGAATGTTGTCAGTGAGTGAATGTTGTCAGTGAATGTTGTCAGTGAATGTTGTCAGTGAGCGAATGTTGTCAGAGAGTGAATGTTGTCAGTGAGTGAATGTTGTCAGTGAATGTTGTCAGTGAGTAAATGTTGTCAGTGAGTGAATGTTGTCAGTGAATGTTGTCAGTGAGTGAATGTTGTCAGAGAGTGAATGTTGTCAGAGAGTGAATGTTGTCAGTGAATGTTGTCAGTGAGTGAATGTTGTCAGTGAATGTTGTCAGTGAATGTTGTCAGTGAGTGAATGTTGTCAGAGAGTGAATGTTGTCAGTGAGTGAATGTTGTCAGTGAATGTTGTCAGTGAATGTTGTCAGTGAGCGAATGTTGTCAGAGAGTGAATGTTGTCAGTGAGTGAATGTTGTCAGTGAATGTTGTCAGTGAGTGAATGTTGTCAGTGAATGTTGTCAGTGAGTGAATGTTGTCAGTGAATGTTGTCAGTGAGTGAATGTTGTCAGTGAATGTTGTCAGTGAGTGAATGTTGTCAGTGAATGTTGTCAGTGAGTGAATGTTGTCAGTGAATGTTGTCAGTGAGTGAATGTTGTCAGTGAATGTTGTCAGTGAGTGAATGTTGTCAGAGAGTGAATGTTGTCAGTGAATGTTGTCAGTGAGCGAATGTTGTCAGTGAATGTTGTCAGTGAATGTTGTCAGTGAGTGAATGTTGTCAGTGAATGTTGTCAGTGAGTGAATGTTGTCAGTGAATGTTGTCAGTGAGTGAATGTTGTCAGTGAGTGAATGTTGTCAGTGAATGTTGTCAGTGAGTGAATGTTGTCAGTGAATGTTGTCAGTGAGTGAATGTTGTCAGAGAGTGAATGTTGTCAGTGAGTGAATGTTGTCAGTGAATGTTGTCAGTGAGTGAATGTTGTCAGTGAATGTTGTCAGTGAATGAATGTTGTCAGTGAATGTTGTCAGTCAGTGAATGTTGTCAGTGAATGTTGTCAGTCAGTGAATGTTGTCAGTGAGTGAATGTTGTCAGTGAATGTTGTCAGTGAGTGAATGTTGTCAGTGAATGTTGTCAGTGAGTGAATGTTGTCAGTGAATGTTGTCAGTGAGTGAATGTTGTCAGTGAATGTTGTCAGTGAGTGAATGTTGTCAGTGAATGTTGTCAGTGAGTGAATGTTGTCAGTGAGTGAATGTTGTCAGTGAATGTTGTCAGAGAGTGAATGTTGTCAGTGAATGTTGTCAGTGAGTGAATGTTGTCAGTGAATGTTGTCAGTGAATGTTGTCAGTGAGCGAATGTTGTCAGAGAGTGAATGTTGTCAGTGAGTGAATGTTGTCAGTGAATGTTGTCAGTGAGTAAATGTTGTCAGTGAGTGAATGTTGTCAGTGAATGTTGTCAGTGAGTGAATGTTGTCAGTGAATGTTGTCAGAGAGTGAATGTTGTCAGTGAATGTTGTCAGTGAGTGAATGTTGTCAGTGAATGTTGTCAGTGAATGTTGTCAGTGAGTGAATGTTGTCAGAGAGTGAATGTTGTCAGTGAGTGAATGTTGTCAGTGAATGTTGTCAGTGAGTGAATGTTGTCAGTGAATGTTGTCAGTGAGTGAATGTTGTCAGTGAATGTTGTCAGTGAGTGAATGTTGTCAGTGAATGTTGTCAGTGAGTGAATGTTGTCAGTGAGTGAATGTTGTCAGTGAATGTTGTCAGTGAGTGAATGTTGTCAGAGAGTGAATGTTGTCAGTGAATGTTGTCAGTGAGTGAATGTTGTCAGTGAATGTTGTCAGTGAGTGAATGTTGTCAGTGAGTGAATGTTGTCAGTGAATGTTGTCAGTGAGTAAATGTTGTCAGTGAGTGAATGTTGTCAGTGAGTGAATGTTGTCAGTGAATGTTGTCAGTGAGTGAATGTTGTCAGTGAATGTTGTCAGTGAGTGAATGTTGTCAGAGAGTGAATGTTGTCAGTGAGTGAATGTTGTCAGTGAATGTTGTCAGTGAGTGAATGTTGTCAGTGAATGTTGTCAGTGAGTGAATGTTGTCAGTGAGTGAATGTTGTCAGTGAATGTTGTCAGTGAGTGAATGTTGTCAGTGAATGTTGTCAGTGAGTGAATGTTGTCAGTGAATGTTGTCAGTGAGTGAATGTTGTCAGAGAGTGAATGTTGTCAGTGAATGTTGTCAGTGAGTGAATGTTGTCAGTGAGTGAATGTTGTCAGTGAATGTTGTCAGTGAGTGAATGTTGTCAGTGAGTGAATGTTGTCAGTGAATGTTGTCTGTGAGTGAATGTTGTCAGTGAATGTTGTCAGTGAGTAAATGTTGTCAGTGAGTGAATGTTGTCAGTGAATGTTGTCAGTGAGTGAATGTTGTCAGTGAATGTTGTCAGTGAGTGAATGTTGTCAGTGAGTGAATGTTGTCAGTGAATGTTGTCAGTGAGTGAATGTTGTCAGTGAATGTTGTCAGTGAGCGAATGTTGTCAGTGAATGTTGTCAGTGAGTGAATGTTGTCAGTGAATGTTGTCAGTGAGTGAATGTTGTCAGTGAGTGAATGTTGTCAGTGAATGTTCTCAGTGAGTGAATGTTGTCAGTGAATGTTGTCAGTGAGTGAATGTTGTCAGAGAGTGAATGTTGTCAGTGAATGTTGTCTGTGAGCGAATGTTGTCAGTGAATGTTGTCAGTGAGTGAATGTTGTCAGTGAATGTTGTCAGTGAGTGAATGTTGTCAGTGAATGTTGTCAGTGAGTAAATGTTGTCAGTGAGTGAATGTTGTCAGTGAGTGAATGTTGTCAGAGAGTGAATGTTGTCAGTGAATGTTGTCAGTGAGTGAATGTTGTCAGTGAATGTTGTCAGTGAGCGAATGTTGTCAGTGAGTGAATGTTGTCAGTGAATGTTGTCAGTGAGTAAATGTTGTCAGTGAGTGAATGTTGTCAGTGAATGTTGTCAGTGAGTGAATGTTGTCAGTGAATGTTGTCAGTGAGTGAATGTTGTCAGTGAATGTTGTCAGTGAGTGAATGTTGTCAGTGAATGTTGTCAGTGAGTGAATGTTGTCAGTGAATGTTGTCAGTGAGTGAATGTTGTCAGTGAGTGAATGTTGTCAGTGAATGTTGTCAGTGAGTGAATGTTGTCAGTGAATGTTGTCAGTGAGTGAATGTTGTCAGTGAATGTTGTCAGTGAGTGAATGTTGTCAGTGAATGTTGTCAGTGAGTGAATGTTGTCAGAGAGTGAATGTTGTCAGTAAATGTTGTCAGTGAGCGAATGTTGTCAGTGAATGTTGTCAGTGAGTGAATGTTGTCAGTGAATGTTGTCAGTGAGTGAATGTTGTCAGTGAATGTTGTCAGTGAGTGAATGTTGTCAGTGAGTGAATGTTGTCAGTGAATGTTGTCAGTGAGTGAATGTTGTCAGAGAGTGAATGTTGTCAGTGAATGTTGTCAGTGAGTGAATGTTGTCAGTGAATGTTGTCAGTGAGTGAATGTTGTCAGAGAGTGAATGTTGTCAGTGAATGTTGTCAGTGAGCGAATGTTGTCAGTGAATGTTGTCAGTGAATGTTGTCAGTGAGTGAATGTTGTCAGTGAATGTTGTCAGTGAGTGAATGTTGTCAGTGAATGTTGTCAGTGAGTGAATGTTGTCAGTGAGTGAATGTTGTCAGTGAATGTTGTCAGTGAGTGAATGTTGTCAGTGAATGTTGTCAGTGAGTGAATGTTGTCAGAGAGTGAATGTTGTCAGTGAGTGAATGTTGTCAGTGAATGTTGTCAGTGAGTGAATGTTGTCAGTGAATGTTGTCAGTGAATGAATGTTGTCAGTGAATGTTGTCAGTCAGTGAATGTTGTCAGTGAATGTTGTCAGTCAGTGAATGTTGTCAGTGAGTGAATGTTGTCAGTGAATGTTGTCAGTGAGTGAATGTTGTCAGTGAATGTTGTCAGTGAGTGAATGTTGTCAGTGAATGTTGTCAGTGAGTGAATGTTGTCAGTGAATGTTGTCAGTGAGTGAATGTTGTCAGTGAATGTTGTCAGTGAGTGAATGTTGTCAGTGAGTGAATGTTGTCAGTGAATGTTGTCAGAGAGTGAATGTTGTCAGTGAATGTTGTCAGTGAGTGAATGTTGTCAGTGAATGTTGTCAGTGAATGTTGTCAGTGAGCGAATGTTGTCAGAGAGTGAATGTTGTCAGTGAGTGAATGTTGTCAGTGAATGTTGTCAGTGAGTAAATGTTGTCAGTGAGTGAATGTTGTCAGTGAATGTTGTCAGTGAGTGAATGTTGTCAGTGAATGTTGTCAGAGAGTGAATGTTGTCAGTGAATGTTGTCAGTGAGTGAATGTTGTCAGTGAATGTTGTCAGTGAATGTTGTCAGTGAGTGAATGTTGTCAGAGAGTGAATGTTGTCAGTGAGTGAATGTTGTCAGTGAATGTTGTCAGTGAGTGAATGTTGTCAGTGAATGTTGTCAGTGAGTGAATGTTGTCAGTGAATGTTGTCAGTGAGTGAATGTTGTCAGTGAATGTTGTCAGTGAGTGAATGTTGTCAGTGAGTGAATGTTGTCAGTGAATGTTGTCAGTGAGTGAATGTTGTCAGAGAGTGAATGTTGTCAGTGAATGTTGTCAGTGAGTGAATGTTGTCAGTGAATGTTGTCAGTGAGTGAATGTTGTCAGTGAGTGAATGTTGTCAGTGAATGTTGTCAGTGAGTAAATGTTGTCAGTGAGTGAATGTTGTCAGTGAGTGAATGTTGTCAGTGAATGTTGTCAGTGAGTGAATGTTGTCAGTGAATGTTGTCAGTGAGTGAATGTTGTCAGAGAGTGAATGTTGTCAGTGAGTGAATGTTGTCAGTGAATGTTGTCAGTGAGTGAATGTTGTCAGTGAATGTTGTCAGTGAGTGAATGTTGTCAGTGAGTGAATGTTGTCAGTGAATGTTGTCAGTGAGTGAATGTTGTCAGTGAATGTTGTCAGTGAGTGAATGTTGTCAGTGAATGTTGTCAGTGAGTGAATGTTGTCAGAGAGTGAATGTTGTCAGTGAATGTTGTCAGTGAGTGAATGTTGTCAGTGAGTGAATGTTGTCAGTGAATGTTGTCAGTGAGTGAATGTTGTCAGTGAGTGAATGTTGTCAGTGAATGTTGTCTGTGAGTGAATGTTGTCAGTGAATGTTGTCAGTGAGTAAATGTTGTCAGTGAGTGAATGTTGTCAGTGAATGTTGTCAGTGAGTGAATGTTGTCAGTGAATGTTGTCAGTGAGTGAATGTTGTCAGTGAGTGAATGTTGTCAGTGAATGTTGTCAGTGAGTGAATGTTGTCAGTGAATGTTGTCAGTGAGCGAATGTTGTCAGTGAATGTTGTCAGTGAGTGAATGTTGTCAGTGAATGTTGTCAGTGAGTGAATGTTGTCAGTGAGTGAATGTTGTCAGTGAATGTTCTCAGTGAGTGAATGTTGTCAGTGAATGTTGTCAGTGAGTGAATGTTGTCAGAGAGTGAATGTTGTCAGTGAATGTTGTCTGTGAGCGAATGTTGTCAGTGAATGTTGTCAGTGAGTGAATGTTGTCAGTGAATGTTGTCAGTGAGTGAATGTTGTCAGTGAATGTTGTCAGTGAGTAAATGTTGTCAGTGAGTGAATGTTGTCAGTGAGTGAATGTTGTCAGAGAGTGAATGTTGTCAGTGAATGTTGTCAGTGAGTGAATGTTGTCAGTGAATGTTGTCAGTGAGCGAATGTTGTCAGTGAGTGAATGTTGTCAGTGAATGTTGTCAGTGAGTAAATGTTGTCAGTGAGTGAATGTTGTCAGTGAATGTTGTCAGTGAGTGAATGTTGTCAGTGAATGTTGTCAGTGAGTGAATGTTGTCAGTGAATGTTGTCAGTGAGTGAATGTTGTCAGTGAATGTTGTCAGTGAGTGAATGTTGTCAGTGAATGTTGTCAGTGAGTGAATGTTGTCAGTGAGTGAATGTTGTCAGTGAATGTTGTCAGTGAGTGAATGTTGTCAGTGAATGTTGTCAGTGAGTGAATGTTGTCAGTGAATGTTGTCAGTGAGTGAATGTTGTCAGTGAATGTTGTCAGTGAGTGAATGTTGTCAGAGAGTGAATGTTGTCAGTAAATGTTGTCAGTGAGCGAATGTTGTCAGTGAATGTTGTCAGTGAGTGAATGTTGTCAGTGAATGTTGTCAGTGAGTGAATGTTGTCAGTGAATGTTGTCAGTGAGTGAATGTTGTCAGTGAGTGAATGTTGTCAGTGAATGTTGTCAGTGAGTGAATGTTGTCAGAGAGTGAATGTTGTCAGTGAATGTTGTCAGTGAGTGAATGTTGTCAGTGAATGTTGTCAGTGAGTGAATGTTGTCAGTGAATGTTGTCAGTGAGTGAATGTTGTCAGTGAATGTTGTCAGTGAGTGAATGTTGTCAGTGAGTGAATGTTGTCAGTGAATGTTGTCAGTGAGTGAATGTTGTCAGTGAATGTTGTCAGTGAGTAAATGTTGTCAGTGAGTGAATGTTGTCAGTGAATGTTGTCAGTGAGTGAATGTTGTCAGTGAATGTTGTCAGTGAATGTTGTCAGTGAGTGAATGTTGTATGAGAGTGAATGTTGTCAGTGAGTGAATGTTGTCAGTGAATGTTGTCAGTGAGAGAATGTTGTCAGTGAATGTTGTCAGTGAGTGAATGTTGTCAGTGAATGTTGTCAGTGAGTGAATGTTGTCAGTGAGTGAATGTTGTCAGTGAATGTTGTCAGTGAGTGAATGTTGTCAGTGAATGTTGTCAGTGAGTGAATGTTGTCAGAGAGTGAATGTTGTCAGTAAATGTTGTCAGTGAGCGAATGTTGTCAGTGAATGTTGTCAGTGAGTGAATGTTGTCAGTGAATGTTGTCAGTGAGTGAATGTTGTCAGTGAATGTTGTCAGTGAGTGAATGTTGTCAGTGAGTGAATGTTGTCAGTGAGTAAATGTTGTCAGTGAATGTTGTCAGAGAGTGAATGTTGTCAGTGAATGTTGTCAGTGAGTGAATGTTGTCAGTGAATGTTGTCAGTGAGCGAATGTTGTCAGAGAGTGAATGTTGTCAGTGAGTGAATGTTGTCAGTGAATGTTGTCAGTGAGTAAATGTTGTCAGTGAGTGAATGTTGTCAGTGAATGTTGTCAGTGAGTGAATGTTGTCAGTGAATGTTGTCAGTGAATGTTGTCAGTGAGTGAATGTTGTCAGAGAGTGAATGTTGTCAGTGAGTGAATGTTGTCAGTGAATGTTGTCAGTGAGTGAATGTTGTCAGTGTTTGAATGTTGTCAGTGAATTTTGTCAGTGAGTGAATGTTGTCAGTGAATGTTGTCAGTGAGTGAATGTTGTCAGTGAATGTTGTCAGTGAGTGAATGTTGTCAGAGAGTGAATGTTGTCAGTAAATGTTGTCAGTGAGCGAATGTTGTCAGTGAATGTTGTCAGTGAGTGAATGTTGTCAGTGAATGTTGTCAGTGAGTGAATGTTGTCAGTGAATGTTGTCAGTGAGTGAATGTTGTCAGTGAGTGAATGTTGTCAGTGAATGTTGTCAGTGAGTGAATGTTGTCAGTGAATGTTGTCAGTGAGTGAATGTTGTCAGTGAATGTTGTCAGTGAGTGAATGTTGTCAGTGAGTGAATGTTGTCAGTGAGCGAATGTTGTCAGAGAGTGAATGTTGTCAGTGAGTGAATGTTGTCAGTGAATGTTGTCAGTGAGTGAATGTTGTCAGTGAATGTTGTCAGTGAGTGAATGTTGTCAGTGAATGTTGTCAGTGAGTGAATGTTGTCAGTGAATGTTGTCAGTGAGTGAATGTTGTCAGTGAATGTTGTCAGTGAGTGAATGTTGTCAGTGAATGTTGTCAGTGAGTGAATGTTGTCAGTGAATGTTGTCAGTGAGTGAATGTTGTCAGAGAGTGAATGTTGTCAGTGAATGTTGTCAGTGAGCGAATGTTGTCAGTGAATGTTGTCAGTGAATGTTGTCAGTGAGTGAATGTTGTCAGTGAATGTTGTCAGTGAGTGAATGTTGTCAGTGAATGTTGTCAGTGAGTGAATGTTGTCAGTGAGTGAATGTTGTCAGTGAATGTTGTCAGTGAGTGAATGTTGTCAGTGAATGTTGTCAGTGAGTGAATGTTGTCAGAGAGTGAATGTTGTCAGTGAGTGAATGTTGTCAGTGAATGTTGTCAGTGAGTGAATGTTGTCAGTGAATGTTGTCAGTGAATGAATGTTGTCAGTGAATGTTGTCAGTCAGTGAATGTTGTCAGTGAATGTTGTCAGTCAGTGAATGTTGTCAGTGAGTGAATGTTGTCAGTGAATGTTGTCAGTGAGTGAATGTTGTCAGTGAATGTTGTCAGTGAGTGAATGTTGTCAGTGAATGTTGTCAGTGAGTGAATGTTGTCAGTGAGTGAATGTTGTCAGTGAATGTTGTCAGAGAGTGAATGTTGTCAGTGAATGTTGTCAGTGAGTGAATGTTGTCAGTGAATGTTGTCAGTGAATGTTGTCAGTGAGCGAATGTTGTCAGAGAGTGAATGTTGTCAGTGAGTGAATGTTGTCAGTGAATGTTGTCAGTGAGTAAATGTTGTCAGTGAGTGAATGTTGTCAGTGAATGTTGTCAGTGAGTGAATGTTGTCAGTGAATGTTGTCAGAGAGTGAATGTTGTCAGTGAATGTTGTCAGTGAGTGAATGTTGTCAGTGAATGTTGTCAGTGAATGTTGTCAGTGAGTGAATGTTGTCAGAGAGTGAATGTTGTCAGTGAGTGAATGTTGTCAGTGAATGTTGTCAGTGAGTGAATGTTGTCAGTGAATGTTGTCAGTGAGTGAATGTTGTCAGTGAATGTTGTCAGTGAGTGAATGTTGTCAGTGAATGTTGTCAGTGAGTGAATGTTGTCAGTGAGTGAATGTTGTCAGTGAATGTTGTCAGTGAGTGAATGTTGTCAGAGAGTGAATGTTGTCAGTGAATGTTGTCAGTGAGTGAATGTTGTCAGTGAATGTTGTCAGTGAGTGAATGTTGTCAGTGAGTGAATGTTGTCAGTGAATGTTGTCAGTGAGTAAATGTTGTCAGTGAGTGAATGTTGTCAGTGAGTGAATGTTGTCAGTGAATGTTGTCAGTGAGTGAATGTTGTCAGTGAATGTTGTCAGTGAGTGAATGTTGTCAGAGAGTGAATGTTGTCAGTGAGTGAATGTTGTCAGTGAATGTTGTCAGTGAGTGAATGTTGTCAGTGAATGTTGTCAGTGAGTGAATGTTGTCAGTGAGTGAATGTTGTCAGTGAATGTTGTCAGTGAGTGAATGTTGTCAGTGAATGTTGTCAGTGAGTGAATGTTGTCAGTGAATGTTGTCAGTGAGTGAATGTTGTCAGAGAGTGAATGTTGTCAGTGAATGTTGTCAGTGAGTGAATGTTGTCAGTGAGTGAATGTTGTCAGTGAATGTTGTCAGTGAGTGAATGTTGTCAGTGAGTGAATGTTGTCAGTGAATGTTGTCTGTGAGTGAATGTTGTCAGTGAATGTTGTCAGTGAGTAAATGTTGTCAGTGAGTGAATGTTGTCAGTGAATGTTGTCAGTGAGTGAATGTTGTCAGTGAATGTTGTCAGTGAGTGAATGTTGTCAGTGAGTGAATGTTGTCAGTGAATGTTGTCAGTGAGTGAATGTTGTCAGTGAATGTTGTCAGTGAGCGAATGTTGTCAGTGAATGTTGTCAGTGAGTGAATGTTGTCAGTGAATGTTGTCAGTGAGTGAATGTTGTCAGTGAGTGAATGTTGTCAGTGAATGTTCTCAGTGAGTGAATGTTGTCAGTGAATGTTGTCAGTGAGTGAATGTTGTCAGAGAGTGAATGTTGTCAGTGAATGTTGTCTGTGAGCGAATGTTGTCAGTGAATGTTGTCAGTGAGTGAATGTTGTCAGTGAATGTTGTCAGTGAGTGAATGTTGTCAGTGAATGTTGTCAGTGAGTAAATGTTGTCAGTGAGTGAATGTTGTCAGTGAGTGAATGTTGTCAGAGAGTGAATGTTGTCAGTGAATGTTGTCAGTGAGTGAATGTTGTCAGTGAATGTTGTCAGTGAGCGAATGTTGTCAGTGAGTGAATGTTGTCAGTGAATGTTGTCAGTGAGTAAATGTTGTCAGTGAGTGAATGTTGTCAGTGAATGTTGTCAGTGAGTGAATGTTGTCAGTGAATGTTGTCAGTGAGTGAATGTTGTCAGTGAATGTTGTCAGTGAGTGAATGTTGTCAGTGAGTGAATGTTGTCAGTGAATGTTGTCAGTGAGTGAATGTTGTCAGTGAATGTTGTCAGTGAGTGAATGTTGTCAGTGAATGTTGTCAGTGAGTGAATGTTGTCAGTGAATGTTGTCAGTGAGTGAATGTTGTCAGAGAGTGAATGTTGTCAGTAAATGTTGTCAGTGAGCGAATGTTGTCAGTGAATGTTGTCAGTGAGTGAATGTTGTCAGTGAATGTTGTCAGTGAGTGAATGTTGTCAGTGAATGTTGTCAGTGAGTGAATGTTGTCAGTGAGTGAATGTTGTCAGTGAATGTTGTCAGTGAGTGAATGTTGTCAGTGAATGTTGTCAGTGAGTGAATGTTGTCAGTGAATGTTGTCAGTGAGTGAATGTTGTCAGTGAATGTTGTCAGTGAGTGAATGTTGTCAGAGAGTGAATGTTGTCAGTGAATGTTGTCAGTGAGTGAATGTTGTCAGTGAATGTTGTCAGTGAGTGAATGTTGTCAGTGAATGTTGTCAGTGAGTGAATGTTGTCAGTGAATGTTGTCAGTGAGTGAATGTTGTCAGTGAGTGAATGTTGTCAGTGAATGTTGTCAGTGAGTGAATGTTGTCAGTGAATGTTGTCAGTGAGTAAATGTTGTCAGTGAGTGAATGTTGTCAGTGAATGTTGTCAGTGAGTGAATGTTGTCAGTGAATGTTGTCAGTGAATGTTGTCAGTGAGTGAATGTTGTATGAGAGTGAATGTTGTCAGTGAGTGAATGTTGTCAGTGAATGTTGTCAGTGAGAGAATGTTGTCAGTGAATGTTGTCAGTGAGTGAATGTTGTCAGTGAATGTTGTCAGTGAGTGAATGTTGTCAGTGAGTGAATGTTGTCAGTGAATGTTGTCAGTGAGTGAATGTTGTCAGTGAATGTTGTCAGTGAGTGAATGTTGTCAGAGAGTGAATGTTGTCAGTAAATGTTGTCAGTGAGCGAATGTTGTCAGTGAATGTTGTCAGTGAGTGAATGTTGTCAGTGAATGTTGTCAGTGAGTGAATGTTGTCAGTGAATGTTGTCAGTGAGTGAATGTTGTCAGTGAGTGAATGTTGTCAGTGAGTAAATGTTGTCAGTGAATGTTGTCAGAGAGTGAATGTTGTCAGTGAATGTTGTCAGTGAGTGAATGTTGTCAGTGAATGTTGTCAGTGAGCGAATGTTGTCAGAGAGTGAATGTTGTCAGTGAGTGAATGTTGTCAGTGAATGTTGTCAGTGAGTAAATGTTGTCAGTGAGTGAATGTTGTCAGTGAATGTTGTCAGTGAGTGAATGTTGTCAGTGAATGTTGTCAGTGAATGTTGTCAGTGAGTGAATGTTGTCAGAGAGTGAATGTTGTCAGTGAGTGAATGTTGTCAGTGAATGTTGTCAGTGAGTGAATGTTGTCAGTGTTTGAATGTTGTCAGTGAATTTTGTCAGTGAGTGAATGTTGTCAGTGAATGTTGTCAGTGAGTGAATGTTGTCAGTGAATGTTGTCAGTGAGTGAATGTTGTCAGAGAGTGAATGTTGTCAGTAAATGTTGTCAGTGAGCGAATGTTGTCAGTGAATGTTGTCAGTGAGTGAATGTTGTCAGTGAATGTTGTCAGTGAGTGAATGTTGTCAGTGAATGTTGTCAGTGAGTGAATGTTGTCAGTGAGTGAATGTTGTCAGTGAATGTTGTCAGTGAGTGAATGTTGTCAGTGAATGTTGTCAGTGAGTGAATGTTGTCAGTGAATGTTGTCAGTGAGTGAATGTTGTCAGTGAGTGAATGTTGTCAGTGAGTAAATGTTGTCAGTGAATGTTGTCAGAGAGTGAATGTTGTCAGTGAATGTTGTCAGTGAGTGAATGTTGTCAGTGAATGTTGTCAGTGAGCGAATGTTGTCAGAGAGTGAATGTTGTCAGTGAGTGAATGTTGTCAGTGAATGTTGTCAGTGAGTAAATGTTGTCAGTGAGTGAATGTTGTCAGTGAATGTTGTCAGTGAGTGAATGTTGTCAGTGAATGTTGTCAGAGAGTGAATGTTGTCAGTGAATGTTGTCAGTGAGTGAATGTTGTCAGTGAATGTTGTCAGTGAGTGAATGTTGTCAGAGAGTGAATGTTGTCAGTGAGTGAATGTTGTCAGTGAATGTTGTCAGTGAGTGAATGTTGTCAGTGAATGTTGTCAGTGAGTGAATGTTGTCAGTGAATGTTGTCAATGAGTGAATGTTGTCAGTGAATGTTGTCAGTGAGTGAATGTTGTCAGTGAGTGAATGTTGTCAGTGAATGTTGTCAGTGAGTGAATGTTGTCAGTGAATGTTGTCAGTGAGTGAATGTTGTCAGAGAGTGAATGTTGTCAGTGAATGTTGTCAGTGAGCGAATGTTGTCAGTGAATGTTGTCAGTGAGTGAATGTTGTCAGTGAATGTTGTCAGTGAGTGAATGTTGTCAGTGAATGTTGTCAGTGAGTGAATGTTGTCAGTGAGTGAATGTTGTCAGTGAATGTTGTCAGTGAGTGAATGTTGTCAGTGAATGTTGTCAGTGAATGTTGTCAGTGAGTGAATGTTGTCAGAGAGTGAATGTTGTCAGTGCGTGAATGTTGTCAGTGAGGGAATGTTGTCAGTGAATGTTGTCAGTGAGTGAATGTTGTCAGTGAGCGAATGTTGTCAGTGAATGCTGTCAGAGAGTGAATGTTGTCAGAGAGTGAATGTTGTCAGTGATTGAATGTTGTCAGTGAGTGAATGTTGTCAGTGAATGTTGTCAGTGAGTGAATGTTGTCAGTGAATGTTGTCAGTGAGTGAATGTTGTCAGTGAATGTTGTCAGTGAGTGAATGTTGTCAGTGAATGTTGTCAGTGAGTGAATGTTGTCAGTGAATGTTGTCAGTGAGTGAATGTTGTCAGTGAGTGAATGTTGTCAGTGAATGTTCTCAGTGAGTGAATGTTGTCAGTGAATGTTGTCAGTGAGTGAATGTTGTCAGAGAGTGAATGTTGTCAGTGAATGTTGTCAGTGAGCGAATGTTGTCAGTGAATGTTGTCAGTGAGTGAATGTTGTCAGTGAATGTTGTCAGTGAGTGAATGTTGTCAGTGAATGTTGTCAGTGAGTGAATGTTGTCAGTGAATGTTGTCAGTGAGTGAATGTTGTCAGTGAATGTTGTCAGAGAGTGAATGTTGTCAGTGAATGTTGTCAGTGAGTGAATGTTGTCAGTGAATGTTGTCAGTGAATGTTGTCAGTGAGTGAATGTTGTCAGAGAGTGAATGTTGTCAGTGAGTGAATGTTGTCAGTTAATGTTGTCAGTGAATGAATGTTGTCAGAGAGTGAATGTTGTCAGTGAATGTTGTCAGTGAGTGAATGTTGTCAGAGAGTGAATGTTGTCAGTGAGTGAATGTTGTCAGAGAGTGAATGATGTCAGTGAGTGAATGTTGTCAGAGAGTGAATGTTGTCAGTGAATGTTGTCAGTGAGTGAATGTTGTCAGAGAGTGAATGTTGTCAGTGAGTGAATGTTGTCAGAGAGTGAATGTTGTCAGTGAATGTTGTCAGTGAGTGAATGTTGTCAGTGAATGTTGTCAGTGAGTAAATGTTGTCAGTGAATGTTGTCAGTGAGTGAATGTTGTCAGTGAATGTTGTCAGTGAGTGAATGTTGTCAGTGAATGTTGTCAGTGAGTGAATGTTGTCAGTGAGTGAATGTTGTCAGTGAATGTTGTCAGTGAGTGAATGTTGTCAGTGAATGTTGTCAGTGAGTGAATGTTGTCAGTGAGTGAATGTTGTCAGTGAATGTTGTCAGTGAGTGAATGTTGTCAGTAAATGTTGTCAGTGAGTGAATGTTGTCAGAGAGTGAATGTTGTCAGTGAGTGAATGTTGTCAGTGAATGTTGTCAGTGAGTGAATGTTGTCAGTGAATGTTGTCAGTGAGTGAATGTTGTCAGTGAATGTTGTCAGTGAGTGAATGTTGTCAGTAAATGTTGTCAGTGAGTGAATGTTGTCAGTGAGTAAATGTTGTCAGTGAATGTTGTCAGTGAGTGAATGTTGTCAGTGAATGTTGTCAGTGAGTGAATGTTGTCAGTGAATGTTGTCAGTGAGTGAATGTTGTCAGAGAGTGAATGTTGTCAGTGAGCGAATGTTGTCAGTGAATGTTGTCAGTGAGTGAATGTTGTCAGTGAATGTTGTCAGTGAGTGAATGTTGTCAGTGAATGTTGTCAGTGAATGTTGTCAGTGAGCGAATGTTGTCAGAGAGTGAATGTTGTCAGTGAGTGAATGTTGTCAGTGAATGTTGTCAGTGAGTGAATGTTGTCAGTGAATGTTGTCAGTGAGTGAATGTTGTCAGTGAATGTTGTCAGTGAGTGAATGTTGTCAGAGAGTGAATGTTGTCAGTGAGTGAATGTTGTCAGTGAATGTTGTCAGTGAGTGAATGTTGTCAGTGAATGTTGTCAGTGAGTGAATGTTGTCAGTGAATGTTGTCAGTGAGTGAATGTTGTCAGTGAATGTTGTCAGTGAGTGAATGTTGTCAGTGAGTGAATGTTGTCAGTGAATGTTGTCAGTGAGTGAATGTTGTCAGAGAGTGAATGTTGTCAGTGAATGTTGTCAGTGAGTGAATGTTGTCAGTGAATGTTGTCAGTGAGTGAATGTTGTCAGAGAGTGAATGTTGTCAGTGAATGTTGTCAGTGAGTGAATGTTGTCAGTGAATGTTGTCAGTGAGTGAATGTTGTCAGTGAATGTTGTCAGTGAGTGAATGTTGTCAGTGAATGTTGTCAGTGAGTGAATGTTGTCAGTGAGTGAATGTTGTCAGTGAATGTTGTCAGTGAGTGAATGTTGTCAGTGAATGTTGTCAGTGAGTGAATGTTGTCAGTGAATGTTGTCAGTGAGTGAATGTTGTCAGAGAGTGAATGTTGTCAGTGAATGTTGTCAGTGAGTGAATGTTGTCAGTGAATGTTGTCAGTGAGTGAATGTTGTCAGTGAATGTTGTCAGTGAGTGAATGTTGTCAGTGAATGTTGTCAGTGAGCGAATGTTGTCAGAGAGTGAATGTTGTCAGTGAGTGAATGTTGTCAGTGAATGTTGTCAGTGAGTGAATGTTGTCAGTGAATGTTGTCAGAGAGTGAATGTTGTCAGTGAGTGAATGTTGTCAGTGAATGTTGTCAGTGAGTGAATGTTGTCAGTGAATGTTGTCAGTGAGTGAATGTTGTCAGTGAATGTTGTCAGTGAGTGAATGTTGTCAGTGAGTGAATGTTGTCAGTGAATGTTGTCAGTGAGTGAATGTTGTCAGAGTGAATGTTGTCAGTGAATGTTGTCAGTGAGTGAATGTTGTCAGTGAATGTTGTCAGTGAGTGAATGTTGTCAGAGAGTGAATGTTGTCAGTGAGTGAATGTTGTCAGTGAATGTTGTCAGTGAGTGAATGTTGTCAGTGAATGTTGTCAGTGAGTGAATGTTGTCAGTGAATGTTGTCAGTGAGTGAATGTTGTCAGTGAATGTTGTCAGTGAGTGAATGTTGTCAGTGAGTGAATGTTGTCAGTGAATGTTGTCAGTGAGTGAATGTTGTCAGTGAATGTTGTCAGTGAGTGAATGTTGTCAGTGAATGTTGTCAGTGAGTGAATGTTGTCAGAGAGTGAATGTTGTCAGTGAATGTTGTCAGTGAGTGAATGTTGTCAGTGAATGTTGTCAGTGAGTGAATGTTGTCAGTGAATGTTGTCTGTGAGTGAATGTTGTCAGTGAATGTTGTCAGTGAGTAAATGTTGTCAGTGAGTGAATGTTGTCAGTGAATGTTGTCAGTGAGTGAATGTTGTCAGTGAATGTTGTCAGAGAGTGAATGTTGTCAGTGAATGTTGTCAGTGAGTGAATGTTGTCAGTGAATGTTGTCAGTGAATGTTGTCAGTGAGCGAATGTTGTCAGAGAGTGAATGATGTCAGTGAGTGAATGTTGTCAGGGAATGTTGTCAGTGAGTAAATGTTGTCAGTGAGTGAATGTTGTCAGTGAATGTTGTCAGTGAGTGAATGTTGTCAGTGAATGTTGTCAGAGAGTGAATGTTGTCAGTGAATGTTGTCAGTGAGTGAATGTTGTCAGTGAATGTTGTCAGTGAATGTTGTCAGTGAGTGAATGTTGTCAGAGAGTGAATGTTGTCAGTGAGTGAATGTTATCAGTGAATGTTGTCAGTGAGTGAATGTTGTCAGTGAATGTTGTCAGTGAGTGAATGTTGTCAGTGAATGTTGTCAGTGAGTGAATGTTGTCAGTGAGTGAATGTTGTCAGTGAATGTTGTCAGTGAGTGAATGTTGTCAGTGAATGTTGTCAGTGAGTGAATGTTGTCAGAGAGTGAATGTTGTCAGTGAATGTTGTCAGTGAGTGAATGTTGTCAGTGAATGTTGTCAGAGAGTGAATGTTGTCAGTGAATGTTGTCAGTGAGTGAATGTTGTCAGTGAATGTTGTCAGTGAGCGAATGTTGTCAGAGAGTGAATGTTGTCAGTGAGTGAATGTTGTCAGTGAATGTTGTCAGTGAGTGAATGTTGTCAGTGAATGTTGTCAGTGAGTGAATGTTGTCAGTGAGTGAATGTTGTCAGTGAATGTTGTCAGTGAGTGAATGTTGTCAGTGAATGTTGTCAGTGAGTAAATGTTGTCAGTGAGTGAATGTTGTCAGTGAATGTTGTCAGTGAGTGAATGTTGTCAGTGAATGTTGTCAGAGAGTGAATGTTGTCAGTGAATGTTGTCAGTGAGTGAATGTTGTCAGTGAATGTTGTCAGTGAATGTTGTCAGTGAGCGAATGTTGTCAGAGAGTGAATGTTGTCAGTGAGTGAATGTTGTCAGTGAATGTTGTCAGTGAGTAAATGTTGTCAGTGAGTGAATGTTGTCAGTGAATGTTGTCAGTGAGTGAATGTTGTCAGTGAATGTTGTCAGAGAGTGAATGTTGTCAGTGAATGTTGTCAGTGAGTGAATGTTGTCAGTGAATGTTGTCAGTGAATGTTGTCAGTGAGCGAATGTTGTCAGAGAGTGAATGTTGTCAGTGAGTGAATGTTGTCAGTGAATGTTGTCAGTGAGTAAATGTTGTCAGTGAGTGAATGTTGTCAGTGAATGTTGTCAGTGAGTGAATGTTGTCAGAGAGTGAATGTTGTCAGAGAGTGAATGTTGTCAGTGAATGTTGTCAGTGAGTGAATGTTGTCAGTGAATGTTGTCAGTGAATGTTGTCAGTGAGTGAATGTTGTCAGAGAGTGAATGTTGTCAGTGAGTGAATGTTGTCAGTGAATGTTGTCAGTGAATGTTGTCAGTGAGCGAATGTTGTCAGAGAGTGAATGTTGTCAGTGAGTGAATGTTGTCAGTGAATGTTGTCAGTGAGTAAATGTTGTCAGTGAATGTTGTCAGTGAGTGAATGTTGTCAGTGAATGTTGTCAGTGAGTGAATGTTGTCAGTGAATGTTGTCAGTGAGTGAATGTTGTCAGTGAGTGAATGTTGTCAGTGAATGTTGTCAGTGAGTGAATGTTGTCAGTGAATGTTGTCAGTGAGTGAATGTTGTCAGTGAATGTTGTCAGTGAGTGAATGTTGTCAGAGAGTGAATGTTGTCAGTGAATGTTGTCAGTGAGCGAATGTTGTCAGTGAATGTTGTCAGTGAATGTTGTCAGTGAGTGAATGTTGTCAGTGAATGTTGTCAGTGAGTGAATGTTGTCAGTGAATGTTGTCAGTGAGTGAATGTTGTCAGTGAGTGAATGTTGTCAGTGAATGTTGTCAGTGAGTGAATGTTGTCAGTGAATGTTGTCAGTGAGTGAATGTTGTCAGAGAGTGAATGTTGTCAGTGAGTGAATGTTGTCAGTGAATGTTGTCAGTGAGTGAATGTTGTCAGTGAATGTTGTCAGTGAGTGAATGTTGTCAGAGAGTGAATGTTGTCAGTGAATGTTGTCAGTGAGCGAATGTTGTCAGTGAATGTTGTCAGTGAATGTTGTCAGTGAGTGAATGTTGTCAGTGAATGTTGTCAGTGAGTGAATGTTGTCAGTGAATGTTGTCAGTGAGTGAATGTTGTCAGTGAGTGAATGTTGTCAGTGAATGTTGTCAGTGAGTGAATGTTGTCAGTGAATGTTGTCAGTGAATGAATGTTGTCAGTGAATGTTGTCAGTGAGTGAATGTTGTCAGTGAATGTTGTCAGTCAGTGAATGTTGTCAGTGAGTGAATGTTGTCAGTGAATGTTGTCAGTGAGTGAATGTTGTCAGTGAATGTTGTCAGTGAGTGAATGTTGTCAGTGAATGTTGTCAGTGAGTGAATGTTGTCAGTGAATGTTGTCAGAGAGTGAATGTTGTCAGTGAATGTTGTCAGTGAGTGAATGTTGTCAGAGAGTGAATGTTGTCAGTGAGTGAATGTTGTCAGTGAATGTTGTCAGTGAGTAAATGTTGTCAGTGAATGTTGTCAGTGAGTGAATGTTGTCAGTGAATGTTGTCAGTGAATGTTGTCAGTGAGTGAATGTTGTCAGAGAGTGAATGTTGTCAGTGAGTGAATGTTGTCAGTGAATGTTGTCAGTGAATGTTGTCAGTGAGCGAATGTTGTCAGAGAGTGAATGTTGTCAGTGAGTGAATGTTGTCAGTGAATGTTGTCAGTGAGTAAATGTTGTCAGTGAATGTTGTCAGTGAGTGAATGTTGTCAGTGAATGTTGTCAGTGAGTGAATGTTGTCAGTGAATGTTGTCAGTGAGTGAATGTTGTCAGTGAGTGAATGTTGTCAGTGAATGTTGTCAGTGAGTGAATGTTGTCAGTGAATGTTGTCAGTGAGTGAATGTTGTCAGTGAATGTTGTCAGTGAGTGAATGTTGTCAGAGAGTGAATGTTGTCAGTGAATGTTGTCAGTGAGCGAATGTTGTCAGTGAATGTTGTCAGTGAATGTTGTCAGTGAGTGAATGTTGTCAGTGAATGTTGTCAGTGAGTGAATGTTGTCAGTGAATGTTGTCAGTGAGTGAATGTTGTCAGTGAGTGAATGTTGTCAGTGAATGTTGTCAGTGAGTGAATGTTGTCAGTGAATGTTGTCAGTGAATGTTGTCAGTCAGTGAATGTTGTCAGTGAGTGAATGTTGTCAGTGAATGTTGTCAGTGAGTGAATGTTGTCAGTGAATGTTGTCAGTGAGTGAATGTTGTCAGTGAATGTTGTCAGTGAGTGAATGTTGTCAGTGAGTGAATGTTGTCAGTGAATGTTGTCAGTGAGTGAATGTTGTCAGTGAATGTTGTCAGTGAGTAAATGTTGTCAGTGAGTGAATGTTGTCAGTGAATGTTGTCAGTGAGTGAATGTTGTCAGTAAATGTTGTCAGTGAATGTTGTCAGTGAGCGAATGTTGTCAGAGAGTGAATGTTGTCAGTGAGTGAATGTTGTCAGTGAATGTTGTCAGTGAGTGAATGTTGTCAGTGAATGTTGTCAGTGAGTGAATGTTGTCAGAGAGTGAATGTTGTCAGTGAGTGAATGTTGTCAGTGAATGTTGTCAGTGAGTGAATGTTGTCAGTGAATGTTGTCAGTGAGTGAATGTTGTCAGTGAATGTTGTCAGTGAGTGAATGTTGTCAGTGAATGTTGTCAGTGAGTGAATGTTGTCAGTGAATGTTGTCAGTGAGTGAATGTTGTCAGTGAATGTTGTCAGTGAATGTTGTCAGTGAGCGAATGTTGTCAGAGAGTGAATGTTGTCAGTGAGTGAATGTTGTCAGTGAATGTTGTCAGTGAGTAAATGTTGTCAGTGAGTGAATGTTGTCAGTGAATGTTGTCAGTGAGTGAATGTTGTCAGTGAATGTTGTCAGAGAGTGAATGTTGTCAGTGAATGTTGTCAGTGAGTGAATGTTGTCAGTGAATGTTGTCAGTGAGTGAATGTTGTCAGAGAGTGAATGTTGTCAGTGAGTGAATGTTGTCAGTGAATGTTGTCAGTGAGTGAATGTTGTCAGTGAATGTTGTCAGTGAGTGAATGTTGTCAGTGAATGTTGTCAGTGAGTGAATGTTGTCAGTGAGTGAATGTTGTCAGTGAATGTTGTCAGTGAGTGAATGTTGTCAGTGAATGTTGTCAGTGAATGTTGTCAGTGAGTAAATGTTGTCAGTGAGTGAATGTTGTCAGTGAATGTTGTCAGTGAGTGAATGTTGTCAGTGAATGTTGTCAGTGAGTGAATGTTGTCAGTGAATGTTGTCAGAGAGTGAATGTTGTCAGTGAATGTTGTCAGTGAGTGAATGTTGTCAGAGAGTGAATGTTGTCAGTGAGTGAATGTTGTCAGTGAATGTTGTCAGTGAGCGAATGTTGTCAGTGAATGTTGTCAGTGAGTGAATGTTGTCAGTGAATGTTGTCAGTGAGTGAATGTTGTCAGTGAATGTTGTCAGTGAGTGAATGTTGTCAGTGAATGTTGTCAGTGTTGTCAGTGAGTGAATGTTTCAGTGAGTGAATGTTGTCAGTGAATGTTGTCAGTGAGTGAATGTTGTCAGTGAATGTTGTCAGTGAGTAAATGTTGTCAGTGAGTGAATGTTGTCAGTGAATGTTGTCAGTGAGTGAATGTTGTCAGTGAATGTTGTCAGAGAGTGAATGTTGTCAGTGAATGTTGTCAGTGAGTGAATGTTGTCAGTGAATGTTGTCAGTGAATGTTGTCAGTGAGCGAATGTTGTCAGAGAGTGAATGTTGTCAGTGAGTGAATGTTGTCAGTGAATGTTGTCAGTGAGTAAATGTTGTCAGTGAGTGAATGTTGTCAGTGAATGTTGTCAGTGAGTGAATGTTGTCAGAGAGTGAATGTTGTCAGAGAGTGAATGTTGTCAGTGAATGTTGTCAGTGAGTGAATGTTGTCAGTGAATGTTGTCAGTGAATGTTGTCAGTGAGTGAATGTTGTCAGAGAGTGAATGTTGTCAGTGAGTGAATGTTGTCAGTGAATGTTGTCAGTGAATGTTGTCAGTGAGCGAATGTTGTCAGAGAGTGAATGTTGTCAGTGAGTGAATGTTGTCAGTGAATGTTGTCAGTGAGTGAATGTTGTCAGTGAGTGAATGTTGTCAGTGAATGTTGTCAGTGAGTGAATGTTGTCAGTGAATGTTGTCAGTGAGTGAATGTTGTCAGAGAGTGAATGTTGTCAGTGAGTGAATGTTGTCAGTGAATGTTGTCAGTGAGTGAATGTTGTCAGTGAATGTTGTCAGTGAATGAATGTTGTCAGTGAATGTTGTCAGTGAGTGAATGTTGTCAGTGAATGTTGTCAGTCAGTGAATGTTGTCAGTGAGTGAATGTTGTCAGTGAATGTTGTCAGTGAGTGAATGTTGTCAGTGAATGTTGTCAGTGAATGAATGTTGTCAGTGAATGTTGTCAGTGAGTGAATGTTGTCAGTGAATGTTGTCAGTGAGTGAATGTTGTCAGTGAATGTTGTCAGTGAGTGAATGTTGTCAGTGAGTGAATGTTGTCAGTGAATGTTGTCAGTGAGTGAATGTTGTCAGTGAATGTTGTCAGTGAGTGAATGTTGTCAGTGAATGTTGTCAGTGAGTGAATGTTGTCAGTGAATGTTGTCAGTGAGTGAATGTTGTCAGAGAGTGAATGTTGTCAGTGAATGTTGTCAGTGAGTGAATGTTGTCAGTGAATGTTGTCAGTGAGTGAATGTTGTCAGTGAATGTTGTCAGTGAGTGAATGTTGTCAGTGAATGTTGTCAGTGAGTGAATGTTGTCAGTGAGTGAATGTTGTCAGTGAATGTTGTCAGTGAGTGAATGTTGTCAGTGAATGTTGTCAGTGAGTAAATGTTGTCAGTGAGTGAATGTTGTCAGTGAATGTTGTCAGTGAGTGAATGTTGTCAGTGAATGTTGTCAGTGAATGTTGTCAGTGAGTGAATGTTGTCAGAGAGTGAATGTTGTCAGTGAGTGAATGTTGTCAGTGAATGTTGTCAGTGAGAGAATGTTGTCAGTGAATGTTGTCAGTGAGTGAATGTTGTCAGTGAATGTTGTCAGTGAGTGAATGTTGTCAGTGAGTGAATGTTGTCAGTGAATGTTGTCAGTGAGTGAATGTTGTCAGTGAATGTTGTCAGTGAGTGAATGTTGTCAGTGAATGTTGTCAGTGAGTGAATGTTGTCAGAGAGTGAATGTTGTCAGTAAATGTTGTCAGTGAGCGAATGTTGTCAGTGAATGTTGTCAGTGAGTGAATGTTGTCAGTGAATGTTGTCAGTGAGTGAATGTTGTCAGTGAATGTTGTCAGTGAGTGAATGTTGTCAGTGAGTGAATGTTGTCAGTGAATGTTGTCAGTGAGTGAATGTTGTGAGTGAATGTTGTCAGTGAGTGAATGTTGTCAGTGAATGTTGTCAGTGAGTGAATGTTGTCAGTGAGTGAATGTTGTCAGTGAGTAAATGTTGTCAGTGAATGTTGTCAGAGAGTGAATGTTGTCAGTGAATGTTGTCAGTGAGTGAATGTTGTCAGTGAATGTTGTCAGTGAGCGAATGTTGTCAGAGAGTGAATGTTGTCAGTGAGTGAATGTTGTCAGTGAATGTTGTCAGTGAGTAAATGTTGTCAGTGAGTGAATGTTGTCAGTGAATGTTGTCAGTGAGTGAATGTTGTCAGTGAATGTTGTCAGAGAGTGAATGTTGTCAGTGAATGTTGTCAGTGAGTGAATGTTGTCAGTGAATGTTGTCAGTGAGTGAATGTTGTCAGAGAGTGAATGTTGTCAGTGAGTGAATGTTGTCAGTGAATGTTGTCAGTGAGTGAATGTTGTCAGTGAATGTTGTCAGTGAGTGAATGTTGTCAGTGAATGTTGTCAGTGAGTGAATGTTGTCAGTGAATGTTGTCAGTGAGTGAATGTTGTCAGTGAGTGAATGTTGTCAGTGAATGTTGTCAGTGAGTGAATGTTGTCAGTGAATGTTGTCAGTGAGCGAATGTTGTCAGTGAATGTTGTCAGTGAGTGAATGTTGTCAGTGAATGTTGTCAGTGAGTGAATGTTGTCAGTGAGTGAATGTTGTCAGTGAATGTTGTCAGTGAGTGAATGTTGTCAGTGAATGTTGTCAGTGAATGTTGTCAGTGAGTGAATGTTGTCAGAGAGTGAATGTTGTCAGTGCGTGAATGTTGTCAGTGAGGGAATGTTGTCAGTGAATGTTGTCAGTGAGTGAATGTTGTCAGTGAGCGAATGTTGTCAGTGAATGCTGTCAGAGAGTGAATGTTGTCAGAGAGTGAATGTTGTCAGTGATTGAATGTTGTCAGTGAGTGAATGTTGTCAGTGAATGTTGTCAGTGAGTGAATGTTGTCAGTGAATGTTGTCAGTGAGTGAATGTTGTCAGTGAATGTTGTCAGTGAGTGAATGTTGTCAGTGAGTGAATGTTGTCAGTGAATGTTGTCAGTGAGCGAATGTTGTCAGAGAGTGAATGTTGTCAGTGAGTGAATGTTGTCAGTGAATGTTGTCAGTGAGTGAATGTTGTCAGAGAGTGAATGTTGTCAGTGAATGTTGTCAGTGAGCGAATGTTGTCAGTGAATGTTGTCAGTGAGTGAATGTTGTCAGTGAATGTTGTCAGTGAGTGAATGTTGTCAGTGAATGTTGTCAGTGAGTGAATGTTGTCAGTGAGTGAATGTTGTCAGTGAATGTTGTCAGTGAGTGAATGTTGTCAGTGAATGTTGTCAGTGAATGTTGTCAGTGAGTGAATGTTGTCAGAGAGTGAATGTTGTCAGTGCGTGAATGTTGTCAGTGAGGGAATGTTGTCAGTGAATGTTGTCAGTGAGTGAATGTTGTCAGTGAGCGAATGTTGTCAGTGAATGCTGTCAGAGAGTGAATGTTGTCAGAGAGTGAATGTTGTCAGTGATTGAATGTTGTCAGTGAGTGAATGTTGTCAGTGAATGTTGTCAGTGAGTGAATGTTGTCAGTGAATGTTGTCAGTGAGTGAATGTTGTCAGTGAATGTTGTCAGTGAGTGAATGTTGTCAGTGAGTGAATGTTGTCAGTGAATGTTGTCAGTGAGTGAATGTTGTCAGTGAATGTTGTCAGTGAGCGAATGTTGTCAGTGAATGTTGTCAGTGAGTGAATGTTGTCAGTGAATGTTGTCAGTGAGTGAATGTTGTCAGTGAGTGAATGTTGTCAGTGAATGTTCTCAGTGAGTGAATGTTGTCAGTGAGGGTTGTCAGTGAGTGAATGTTGTCAGAGAGTGAATGTTGTCAGTGAATGTTGTCAGTGAGCGAATGTTGTCAGTGAATGTTGTCAGTGAGTGAATGTTGTCAGTGAATGTTGTCAGTGAGTGAATGTTGTCAGTGAATGTTGTCAGTGAGTGAATGTTGTCAGTGAATGTTGTCAGTGAGTGAATGTTGTCAGTGAATGTTGTCAGAGAGTGAATGTTGTCAGTGAATGTTGTCAGTGAGTGAATGTTGTCAGTGAATGTTGTCAGTGAATGTTGTCAGTGAGTGAATGTTGTCAGAGAGTGAATGTTCAGTGAGTGAATGTTGTCAGTTAATGTTGTCAGTGAATGAATGTTGTCAGAGAGTGAATGTTGTCAGTGAATGTTGTCAGTGAGTGAATGTTGTCAGAGAGTGAATGTTGTCAGTGAGTGAATGTTGTCAGAGAGTGAATGATGTCAGTGAGTGAATGTTGTCAGAGAGTGAATGTTGTCAGTGAATGTTGTCAGTGAGTGAATGTTGTCAGAGAGTGAATGTTGTCAGTGAGTGAATGTTGTCAGAGAGTGAATGTTGTCAGTGAGTGAATGTTGTCAGTGAGTGAATGTTGTCAGTGAATGTTGTCAGTGAGTAAATGTTGTCAGTGAATGTTGTCAGTGAGTGAATGTTGTCAGTGAATGTTGTCAGTGAGTGAATGTTGTCAGTGAATGTTGTCAGTGAGTGAATGTTGTCAGTGAGTGAATGTTGTCAGTGAATGTTGTCAGTGAGTGAATGTTGTCAGTGAATGTTGTCAGTGAGTGAATGTTGTCAGTGAGTGAATGTTGTCAGTGAATGTTGTCAGTGAGTGAATGTTGTCAGTAAATGTTGTCAGTGAGTGAATGTTGTCAGAGAGTGAATGTTGTCAGTGAGTGAATGTTGTCAGTGAATGTTGTCAGTGAGTGAATGTTGTCAGTGAATGTTGTCAGTGAGTGAATGTTGTCAGTGAATGTTGTCAGTGAGTGAATGTTGTCAGAGAGTGAATGTTGTCAGTGAGCGAATGTTGTCAGTGAATGTTGTCAGTGAGTGAATGTTGTCAGTGAATGTTGTCAGTGAGTGAATGTTGTCAGTGAATGTTGTCAGTGAATGTTGTCAGTGAGCGAATGTTGTCAGAGAGTGAATGTTGTCAGTGAGTGAATGTTGTCAGTGAATGTTGTCAGTGAGTGAATGTTGTCAGTGAATGTTGTCAGTGAGTGAATGTTGTCAGAGAGTGAATGTTGTCAGTGAGTGAATGTTGTCAGTGAATGTTGTCAGTGAATGTTGTCAGTGAGTGAATGTTGTCAGTGAATGTTGTCAGTGAGTGAATGTTGTCAGTGAATGTTGTCAGTGAGTGAATGTTGTCAGTGAGTAAATGTTGTCAGTGAATGTTGTCAGTGAGTGAATGTTGTCAGTGAATGTTGTCAGTGAGTGAATGTTGTCAGAGAGTGAATGTTGTCAGTGAATGTTGTCAGTGAGTGAATGTTGTCAGTGAATGTTGTCAGTGAGTGAATGTTGTCAGTGAATGTTGTCAGTGAGTGAATGTTGTCAGAGAGTGAATGTTGTCAGTGAATGTTGTCAGTGAGTGAATGTTGTCAGTGAATGTTGTCAGTGAGTGAATGTTGTCAGTGAATGTTGTCAGTGAGTGAATGTTGTCAGTGAATGTTGTCTGTGAGTGAATGTTGTCAGTGAATGTTGTCAGTGAGTAAATGTTGTCAGTGAGTGAATGTTGTCAGTGAGTGAATGTTGTCAGTGAATGTTGTCAGAGAGTGAATGTTGTCAGTGAATGTTGTCAGTGAGTGAATGTTGTCAGTGAATGTTGTCAGTGAATGTTGTCAGTGAGCGAATGTTGTCAGAGAGTGAATGTTGTCAGTGAGTGAATGTTGTCAGGGAATGTTGTCAGTGAGTAAATGTTGTCAGTGAGTGAATGTTGTCAGTGAATGTTGTCAGTGAGTGAATGTTGTCAGTGAATGTTGTCAGAGAGTGAATGTTGTCAGTGAATGTTGTCAGTGAGTGAATGTTGTCAGTGAATGTTGTCAGTGAATGTTGTCAGTGAGTGAATGTTGTCAGAGAGTGAATAATGTCAGTGAGTGAATGTTGTCAGTGAGTGAATGTTGTCAGTGAATGTTGTCAGTGAGTGAATGTTGTCAGTGAATGTTGTCAGTGAGTGAATGTTGTCAGTGAGTGAATGTTGTCAGTGAATGTTGTCAGTGAGTGAATGTTGTCAGTAAATGTTGTCAGTGAGTGAATGTTGTCAGAGAGTGAATGTTGTCAGTGAGTGAATGTTGTCAGTGAATGTTGTCAGTGAGTGAATGTTGTCAGTGAATGTTGTCAGTGAGTGAATGTTGTCAGTAAATGTTGTCAGTGAGTGAATGTTGTCAGTGAGTGAATGTTGTCAGTGAATGTTGTCAGTGAGTGAATGTTGTCAGTGAATGTTGTCAGTGAGTGAATGTTGTCAGTGAATGTTGTCAGTGAGTGAATGTTGTCAGAGAGTGAATGTTGTCAGTGAGCGAATGTTGTCAGTGAATGTTGTCAGTGAGTGAATGTTGTCAGTGAATGTTGTCAGTGAGTGAATGTTGTCAGTGAATGTTGTCAGTGAATGTTGTCAGTGAGCGAATGTTGTCAGAGAGTGAATGTTGTCAGTGAGTGAATGTTGTCAGTGAATGTTGTCAGTGAGTGAATGTTGTCAGTGAATGTTGTCAGTGAGTGAATGTTGTCAGAGAGTGAATGTTGTCAGTGAGTGAATGTTGTCAGTGAATGTTGTCAGTGAGTGAATGTTGTCAGTGAATGTTGTCAGTGAGTGAATGTTGTCAGTGAGTGAATGTTGTCAGTGAATGTTGTCAGTGAGTGAATGTTGTCAGTGAGTGAATGTTGTCAGTGAATGTTGTCAGTGAGTGAATGTTGTCAGAGAGTGAATGTTGTCAGTGAATGTTGTCAGTGAGTGAATGTTGTCAGTGAATGTTGTCAGTGAGTGAATGTTGTCAGTGAATGTTGTCAGTGAGTGAATGTTGTCAGTGAATGTTGTCAGTGAGTGAATGTTGTCAGTGAATGTTGTCAGTGAGTGAATGTTGTCAGTGAGTAAATGTTGTCAGTGAATGTTGTCAGTGAGTGAATGTTGTCAGTGAATGTTGTCAGTGAGTGAATGTTGTCAGAGAGTGAATGTTGTCAGTGAATGTTGTCAGTGAGTGAATGTTGTCAGTGAATGTTGTCAATGAGTGAATGTTGTCAGAGAGTGAATGTTGTCAGTGAGTGAATGTTGTCAGTGAATGTTGTCAGTGAGTGAATGTTGTCAGTGAATGTTGTCAGTGAGTGAATGTTGTCAGTGAATGTTGTCAGTGAGTGAATGTTGTCAGTGAATGTTGTCAGTGAGTGAATGTTGTCAGTGAGTGAATGTTGTCAGTGAATGTTGTCAGTGAGTGAATGTTGTCAGTGAATGTTGTCAGTGAGTGAATGTTGTCAGTGAATGTTGTCAGTGAGTGAATGTTGTCAGAGAGTGAATGTTGTCAGTGAATGTTGTCAGTGAGTGAATGTTGTCAGTGAATGTTGTCAGTGAGTGAATGTTGTCAGTGAATGTTGTCAGTGAGTGAATGTTGTCAGTGAATGTTGTCTGTGAGTGAATGTTGTCAGTGAATGTTGTCAGTGAGTAAATGTTGTCAGTGAGTGAATGTTGTCAGTGAATGTTGTCAGTGAGTGAATGTTGTCAGTGAATGTTGTCAGAGAGTGAATGTTGTCAGTGAATGTTGTCAGTGAGTGAATGTTGTCAGTGAATGTTGTCAGTGAATGTTGTCAGTGAGCGAATGTTGTCAGAGAGTGAATGTTGTCAGTGAGTGAATGTTGTCAGGGAATGTTGTCAGTGAGTAAATGTTGTCAGTGAGTGAATGTTGTCAGTGAATGTTGTCAGTGAGTGAATGTTGTCAGTGAATGTTGTCAGAGAGTGAATGTTGTCAGTGAATGTTGTCAGTGAGTGAATGTTGTCAGTGAATGTTGTCAGTGAATGTTGTCAGTGAGTGAATGTTGTCAGAGAGTGAATAATGTCAGTGAGTGAATGTTGTCAGTGAGTGAATGTTGTCAGTGAATGTTGTCAGTGAGTGAATGTTGTCAGTGAATGTTGTCAGTGAGTGAATGTTGTCAGTGAGTGAATGTTGTCAGTGAATGTTGTCAGTGAGTGAATGTTGTCAGTAAATGTTGTCAGTGAGTGAATGTTGTCAGAGAGTGAATGTTGTCAGTGAGTGAATGTTGTCAGTGAATGTTGTCAGTGAGTGAATGTTGTCAGTGAATGTTGTCAGTGAGTGAATGTTGTCAGTAAATGTTGTCAGTGAGTGAATGTTGTCAGTGAGTGAATGTTGTCAGTGAATGTTGTCAGTGAGTGAATGTTGTCAGTGAATGTTGTCAGTGAGTGAATGTTGTCAGTGAATGTTGTCAGTGAGTGAATGTTGTCAGAGAGTGAATGTTGTCAGTGAGCGAATGTTGTCAGTGAATGTTGTCAGTGAGTGAATGTTGTCAGTGAATGTTGTCAGTGAGTGAATGTTGTCAGTGAATGTTGTCAGTGAATGTTGTCAGTGAGCGAATGTTGTCAGAGAGTGAATGTTGTCAGTGAGTGAATGTTGTCAGTGAATGTTGTCAGTGAGTGAATGTTGTCAGTGAATGTTGTCAGTGAGTGAATGTTGTCAGAGAGTGAATGTTGTCAGTGAGTGAATGTTGTCAGTGAATGTTGTCAGTGAGTGAATGTTGTCAGTGAATGTTGTCAGTGAGTGAATGTTGTCAGTGAGTGAATGTTGTCAGTGAATGTTGTCAGTGAGTGAATGTTGTCAGTGAGTGAATGTTGTCAGTGAATGTTGTCAGTGAGTGAATGTTGTCAGAGAGTGAATGTTGTCAGTGAATGTTGTCAGTGAGTGAATGTTGTCAGTGAATGTTGTCAGTGAGTGAATGTTGTCAGAGAGTGAATGTTGTCAGTGAGTGAATGTTGTCAGTGAATGTTGTCAGTGAGTGAATGTTGTCAGTGAATGTTGTCAGTGAGTGAATGTTGTCAGTGAATGTTGTCAGTGAGTGAATGTTGTCAGTGAATGTTGTCAGTGAGTGAATGTTGTCAGTGAGTGAATGTTGTCAGTGAATGTTGTCAGTGAGTGAATGTTGTCAGTGAATGTTGTCAGTGAGTGAATGTTGTCAGTGAATGTTGTCAGTGAGTGAATGTTGTCAGAGAGTGAATGTTGTCAGTGAATGTTGTCAGTGAGTGAATGTTGTCAGTGAATGTTGTCAGTGAGTGAATGTTGTCAGTGAATGTTGTCAGTGAGTGAATGTTGTCAGTGAATGTTGTCTGTGAGTGAATGTTGTCAGTGAATGTTGTCAGTGAGTAAATGTTGTCAGTGAGTGAATGTTGTCAGTGAATGTTGTCAGTGAGTGAATGTTGTCAGTGAATGTTGTCAGAGAGTGAATGTTGTCAGTGAATGTTGTCAGTGAATGTTGTCAGTGAGCGAATGTTGTCAGAGAGTGAATGTTGTCAGTGAGTGAATGTTGTCAGGGAATGTTGTCAGTGAGTAAATGTTGTCAGTGAGTGAATGTTGTCAGAGAGTGAATGTTGTCAGTGAGTGAATGTTGTCAGTGAATGTTGTCAGTGAGTGAATGTTGTCAGTGAATGTTGTCAGAGAGTGAATGTTGTCAGTGAATGTTGTCAGTGAGTGAATGTTGTCAGTGAATGTTGTCAGTGAATGTTGTCAGTGAGTGAATGTTGTCAGAGAGTGAATGTTGTCAGTGAGTGAATGTTATCAGTGAATGTTGTCAGTGAGTGAATGTTGTCAGTGAATGTTGTCAGTGAGTGAATGTTGTCAGTGAATGTTGTCAGTGAGTGAATGTTGTCAGTGAATGTTGTCAGTGAGTGAATGTTGTCAGTGAATGTTGTCAGTGAGTGAATGTTGTCAGAGAGTGAATGTTGTCAGTGAATGTTGTCAGTGAGTGAATGTTGTCAGTGAATGTTGTCAGTGAGTGAATGTTGTCAGTGAATGTTGTCAGTGAGTGAATGTTGTCAGTGAGTGAATGTTGTCAGTGAATGTTGTCTGTGAGTGAATGTTGTCAGTGAATGTTGTCAGTGAGTAAATGTTGTCAGTGAGTGAATGTTGTCAGTGAATGTTGTCAGTGAGTGAATGTTGTCAGTGAATGTTGTCAGAGAGTGAATGTTGTCAGTGAATGTTGTCAGTGAGTGAATGTTGTCAGTGAATGTTGTCAGTGAGCGAATGTTGTCAGAGAGTGAATGTTGTCAGTGAGTGAATGTTGTCAGTGAATGTTGTCAGTGAGTGAATGTTGTCAGTGAATGTTGTCAGTGAGTGAATGTTGTCAGTGAGTGAATGTTGTCAGTGAATGTTGTCAGTGAGTGAATGTTGTCAGTGAATGTTGTCAGTGAGTAAATGTTGTCAGTGAGTGAATGTTGTCAGTGAATGTTGTCAGTGAGTGAATGTTGTCAGTGAATGTTGTCAGAGAGTGAATGTTGTCAGTGAATGTTGTCAGTGAGTGAATGTTGTCAGTGAATGTTGTCAGTGAATGTTGTCAGTGAGCGAATGTTGTCAGAGAGTGAATGTTGTCAGTGAGTGAATGTTGTCAGTGAATGTTGTCAGTGAGTAAATGTTGTCAGTGAGTGAATGTTGTCAGTGAATGTTGTCAGTGAGTGAATGTTGTCAGTGAATGTTGTCAGAGAATGAATGTTGTCAGTGAATGTTGTCAGTGAGTGAATGTTGTCAGTGAATGTTGTCAGTGAATGTTGTCAGTGAGTGAATGTTGTCAGAGAGTGAATGTTGTCAGTGAATGTTGTCAGTGAGTGAATGTTGTCAGTGAGTGAATGTTGTCAGTGAATGTTGTCAGTGAGCGAATGTTGTCAGTGAATGTTGTCAGTGAGTGAATGTTGTCAGTGAATGTTGTCAGTGAGTGAATGTTGTCAGTGAATGTTGTCAGTGAGTGAATGTTGTCAGTGAATGTTGTCAGTGAGTGAATGTTGTCAGTGAGTGAATGTTGTCAGTGAATGTTGTCAGTGAGTGAATGTTGTCAGTGAATGTTGTCAGTGAGTAAATGTTGTCAGTGAGTGAATGTTGTCAGTGAATGTTGTCAGTGAGTGAATGTTGTCAGTGAATGTTGTCAGTGAATGTTGTCAGTGAGCGAATGTTGTCAGAGAGTGAATGTTGTCAGTGAGTGAATGTTGTCAGTGAATGTTGTCAGTGAGTGAATGTTGTCAGTGAATGTTGTCAGTGAGTGAATGTTGTCAGTGAATGTTGTCAGTGAGTAAATGTTGTCAGTGAGTGAATGTTGTCAGTGAATGTTGTCAGTGAGTGAATGTTGTCAGTGAATGTTGTCAGTGAGTGAATGTTGTCAGTGAATGTTGTCAGTGAATGTTGTCAGTGAGCGAATGTTGTCAGAGAGTGAATGTTGTCAGTGAGTGAATGTTGTCAGTGAATGTTGTCAGTGAGTAAATGTTGTCAGTGAGTGAATGTTGTCAGTGAATGTTGTCAGAGAATGAATGTTGTCAGTGAGTGAATGTTGTCAGTGAATGTTGTCAGTGAATGTTGTCAGTGAGTGAATGTTGTCAGAGAGTGAATGTTGTCAGTGAGTGAATGTTGTCAGTGAATGTTGTCAGTGAGTGAATGTTGTCAGTGAATGTTGTCAGTGAGTGAATGTTGTCAGTGAGTGAATGTTGTCAGTGAGTGAATGTTGTCAGTGAATGTTGTCAGTGAGTGAATGTTGTCAGTGAATGTTGTCAGTGAGTGAATGTTGTCAGTGAATGTTGTCAGTGAGTGAATGTTGTCATAGAGTGAATGTTGTCAGTGAATGTTGTCAGTGAGCGAATGTTGTCAGTGAATGTTGTCAGTGAGTGAATGTTGTCAGTGAGTGAATGTTGTCAGTGAATGTTGTCAGTGAGCGAATGTTGTCAGTGAATGTTGTCAGTGAGTGAATGTTGTCAGTGAATGTTGTCAGTGAGTGAATGTTGTCAGTGAATGTTGTCAGTGAGTGAATGTTGTCAGTGAATGTTGTCAGTGAGTAAATGTTGTCAGTGAGTGAATGTTGTCAGTGAATGTTGTCAGTGAGTGAATGTTGTCAGTGAATGTTGTCAGTGAATGTTGTCAGTGAGCGAATGTTGTCAGAGAGTGAATGTTGTCAGTGAGTGAATGTTGTCAGTGAATGTTGTCAGTGAGTGAATGTTGTCAGTGAATGTTGTCAGTGAGTGAATGTTGTCAGAGAGTGAATGTTGTCAGTGAGTGAATGTTGTCAGTGAATGTTGTCAGTGAGTGAATGTTGTCAGTGAATGTTGTCAGTGAGTGAATGTTGTCAGTGAATGTTGTCAGTGAGTGAATGTTGTCAGTGAATGTTGTCAGTGAATGTTGTCAGTGAGCGAATGTTGTCAGAGAGTGAATGTTGTCAGTGAGTGAATGTTGTCAGTGAGTGAATGTTGTCAGTGAATGTTGTCAGTGAGTAAATGTTGTCAGTGAGTGAATGTTGTCAGTGAATGTTGTCAGTGAGTGAATGTTGTCAGTGAATGTTGTCAGAGAGTGAATGTTGTCAGTGAATGTTGTCAGTGAGTGAATGTTGTCAGTGAATGTTGTCAGTGAATGTTGTCAGTGAGTGAATGTTGTCAGAGAGTGAATGTTGTCAGTGAGTGAATGTTGTCAGTGAATGTTGTCAGTGAGTGAATGTTGTCAGTGAATGTTGTCAGTGAGTGAATGTTGTCAGTGAATGTTGTCAGTGAGTGAATGTTGTCAGTGAATGTTGTCAGTGAGTGAATGTTGTCAGTGAGTGAATGTTGTCAGTGAATGTTGTCAGTGAGTGAATGTTGTCAGTGAATGTTGTCAGTGAATGTTGTCAGTGAGTAAATGTTGTCAGTGAGTGAATGTTGTCAGTGAATGTTGTCAGTGAGTGAATGTTGTCAGTGAATGTTGTCAGTGAGTGAATGTTGTCAGTGAATGTTGTCAGAGAGTGAATGTTGTCAGTGAATGTTGTCAGTGAGTGAATGTTGTCAGAGAGTGAATGTTGTCAGTGAGTGAATGTTGTCAGTGAATGTTGTCAGTGAATGTTGTCAGTGAGCGAATGTTGTCAGAGAGTGAATGTTGTCAGTGAATGTTGTCAGTGAGCGAATGTTGTCAGTGAATGTTGTCAGTGAGTGAATGTTGTCAGTGAATGTTGTCAGTGAGTGAATGTTGTCAGTGAATGTTGTCAGTGAGTGAATGTTGTCAGTGAATGTTGTCAGTGTTGTCAGTGAGTGAATGTTTCAGTGAGTGAATGTTGTCAGTGAATGTTGTCAGTGAGTGAATGTTGTCAGTGAATGTTGTCAGTGAGTAAATGTTGTCAGTGAGTGAATGTTGTCAGTGAATGTTGTCAGTGAGTGAATGTTGTCAGTGAATGTTGTCAGAGAGTGAATGTTGTCAGTGAATGTTGTCAGTGAGTGAATGTTGTCAGTGAATGTTGTCAGTGAATGTTGTCAGTGAGCGAATGTTGTCAGAGAGTGAATGTTGTCAGTGAGTGAATGTTGTCAGTGAATGTTGTCAGTGAGTAAATGTTGTCAGTGAGTGAATGTTGTCAGTGAATGTTGTCAGTGAGTGAATGTTGTCAGAGAGTGAATGTTGTCAGAGAGTGAATGTTGTCAGTGAATGTTGTCAGTGAGTGAATGTTGTCAGTGAATGTTGTCAGTGAATGTTGTCAGTGAGTGAATGTTGTCAGAGAGTGAATGTTGTCAGTGAGTGAATGTTGTCAGTGAATGTTGTCAGTGAATGTTGTCAGTGAGCGAATGTTGTCAGAGAGTGAATGTTGTCAGTGAGTGAATGTTGTCAGTGAATGTTGTCAGTGAGTAAATGTTGTCAGTGAATGTTGTCAGTGAGTGAATGTTGTCAGAGAGTGAATGTTGTCAGTGAATGTTGTCAGTGAGCGAATGTTGTCAGTGAATGTTGTCAGTGAGTGAATGTTGTCAGTGAATGTTGTCAGTGAGTGAATGTTGTCAGTGAATGTTGTCAGTGAGTGAATGTTGTCAGTGAGTGAATGTTGTCAGTGAATGTTGTCAGTGAGTGAATGTTGTCAGTGAATGTTGTCAGTGAATGTTGTCAGTGAGTGAATGTTGTCAGAGAGTGAATGTTGTCAGTGCGTGAATGTTGTCAGTGAGGGAATGTTGTCAGTGAATGTTGTCAGTGAGTGAATGTTGTCAGTGAGCGAATGTTGTCAGTGAATGCTGTCAGAGAGTGAATGTTGTCAGAGAGTGAATGTTGTCAGTGATTGAATGTTGTCAGTGAGTGAATGTTGTCAGTGAATGTTGTCAGTGAGTGAATGTTGTCAGTGAATGTTGTCAGTGAGTGAATGTTGTCAGTGAGTGAATGTTGTCAGTGAATGTTGTCAGTGAGTGAATGTTGTCAGTGAATGTTGTCAGTGAGCGAATGTTGTCAGTGAATGTTGTCAGTGAGTGAATGTTGTCAGTGAATGTTGTCAGTGAGTGAATGTTGTCAGTGAGTGAATGTTGTCAGTGAATGTTCTCAGTGAGTGAATGTTGTCAGTGAATGTTGTCAGTGAGTGAATGTTGTCAGAGAGTGAATGTTGGCAGTGAATGTTGTCAGTGAGCGAATGTTGTCAGTGAATGTTGTCAGTGAGTGAATGTTGTCAGTGAATGTTGTCAGTGAGTGAATGTTGTCAGTGAATGTTGTCAGTGAGTGAATGTTGTCAGTGAATGTTGTCAGTGAGTGAATGTTGTCAGTGAATGTTGTCAGAGAGTGAATGTTGTCAGTGAATGTTGTCAGTGAGTGAATGTTGTCAGTGAATGTTGTCAGTGAATGTTGTCAGTGAGTGAATGTTGTCAGAGAGTGAATGTTGTCAGTGAGTGAATGTTGTCAGTTAATGTTGTCAGTGAATGAATGTTGTCAGAGAGTGAATGTTGTCAGTGAATGTTGTCAGTGAGTGAATGTTGTCAGAGAGTGAATGTTGTCAGTGAGTGAATGTTGTCAGAGAGTGAATGATGTCAGTGAGTGAATGTTGTCAGAGAGTGAATGTTGTCAGTGAATGTTGTCAGTGAGTGAATGTTGTCAGAGAGTGAATGTTGTCAGTGAGTGAATGTTGTCAGAGAGTGAATGTTGTCAGTGAGTGAATGTTGTCAGTGAGTGAATGTTGTCAGTGAATGTTGTCAGTGAGTAAATGTTGTCAGTGAATGTTGTCAGTGAGTGAATGTTGTCAGTGAATGTTGTCAGTGAGTGAATGTTGTCAGTGAATGTTGTCAGTGAGTGAATGTTGTCAGTGAGTGAATGTTGTCAGTGAATGTTGTCAGTGAGTGAATGTTGTCAGTGAGTGAATGTTGTCAGTGAATGTTGTCAGTGAGTGAATGTTGTCAGTAAATGTTGTCAGTGAGTGAATGTTGTCAGAGAGTGAATGTTGTCAGTGAGTGAATGTTGTCAGTGAATGTTGTCAGTGAGTGAATGTTGTCAGTGAATGTTGTCAGTGAGTGAATGTTGTCAGTGAATGTTGTCAGTGAGTGAATGTTGTCAGTAAATGTTGTCAGTGAGTGAATGTTGTCAGTGAGTGAATGTTGTCAGTGAATGTTGTCAGTGAGTGAATGTTGTCAGTGAATGTTGTCAGTGAGTGAATGTTGTCAGTGAATGTTGTCAGTGAGTGAATGTTGTCAGAGAGTGAATGTTGTCAGTGAGCGAATGTTGTCAGTGAATGTTGTCAGTGAGTGAATGTTGTCAGTGAATGTTGTCAGTGAGTGAATGTTGTCAGTGAATGTTGTCAGTGAATGTTGTCAGTGAGCGAATGTTGTCAGAGAGTGAATGTTGTCAGTGAGTGAATGTTGTCAGTGAATGTTGTCAGTGAGTGAATGTTGTCAGTGAATGTTGTCAGTGAGTGAATGTTGTCAGTGAATGTTGTCAGAGAATGAATGTTGTCAGTGAATGTTGTCAGTGAGTGAATGTTGTCAGTGAATGTTGTCAGTGAATGTTGTCAGTGAGTGAATGTTGTCAGAGAGTGAATGTTGTCAGTGAGTGAATGTTGTCAGTGAATGTTGTCAGTGAGTGAATGTTGTCAGTGAATGTTGTCAGTGAGTGAATGTTGTCAGTGAATGTTGTCAGTGAGTGAATGTTGTCAGTGAGTGAATGTTGTCAGTGAATGTTGTCAGTGAGTGAATGTTGTCAGTGAATGTTGTCAGTGAGTGAATGTTGTCAGTGAGTAAATGTTGTCAGTGAGTGAATGTTGTCAGTGAGTGAATGTTGTCAGAGAGTGAATGTTGTCAGTGAATGTTGTCAGTGAGTGAATGTTGTCAGTGAATGTTGTCAGTGAGTGAATGTTGTCAGTGAGTGAATGTTGTCAGTGAGTAAATGTTGTCAGTGAATGTTGTCAGAGAGTGAATGTTGTCAGTGAATGTTGTCAGTGAGCGAATGTTGTCAGAGAGTGAATGTTGTCAGTGAGTGAATGTTGTCAGTGAATGTTGTCAGTGAGTAAATGTTGTCAGTGAGTGAATGTTGTCAGTGAATGTTGTCAGTGAGTGAATGTTGTCAGTGAATGTTGTCAGTGAATGTTGTCAGTGAGTGAATGTTGTCAGTGAGTGAATGTTGTCAGTGAGTGAATGTTGTCAGTGAATGTTGTCAGTGAATGTTGTCAGTGAGTGAATGTTGTCAGTGAGTGAATGTTGTCAGTGAATGTTGTCAGTGAGAGAATGTTGTCAGTGAATGTTGTCAGTGAGTGAATGTTGTCAGTGAATGTTGTCAGTGAGTGAATGTTGTCAGTGAATGTTGTCAGTGAGTGAATGTTGTCAGTGAATGTTGTCAGTGAATGTTGTCAGTGAGCGAATGTTGTCAGAGAGTGAATGTTGTCAGTGAGTGAATGTTGTCAGTGAATGTTGTCAGTGAGTAAATGTTGTCAGTGAGTGAATGTTGTCAGTGAATGTTGTCAGTGAGTGAATGTTGTCAGTGAATGTTGTCAGAGAGTGAATGTTGTCAGTGAATGTTGTCAGTGAGTGAATGTTGTCAGTGAATGTTGTCAGTGAATGTTGTCAGTGAGTGAATGTTGTCAGAGAGTGAATGTTGTCAGTGAGTGAATGTTGTCAGTGAATGTTGTCAGTGAGTGAATGTTGTCAGTGAATGTTGTCAGTGAGTGAATGTTGTCAGTGAATGTTGTCAGTGAGTGAATGTTGTCAGTGAGTGAATGTTGTCAGTGAATGTTGTCAGTGAGTGAATGTTGTCAGTGAATGTTGTCAGTGAATGTTGTCAGTGAGTAAATGTTGTCAGTGAGTGAATGTTGTCAGTGAATGTTGTCAGTGAGTGAATGTTGTCAGTGAATGTTGTCAGTGAGTGAATGTTGTCAGTGAATGTTGTCAGAAAGTGAATGTTGTCAGTGAATGTTGTCAGTGAGTGAATGTTGTCAGAGAGTGAATGTTGTCAGTGAGTGAATGTTGTCAGTGAATGTTGTCAGTGAATGTTGTCAGTGAGCGAATGTTGTCAGAGAGTGAATGTTGTCAGTGAATGTTGTCAGTGAGCGAATGTTGTCAGTGAATGTTGTCAGTGAGTGAATGTTGTCAGTGAATGTTGTCAGTGAGTGAATGTTGTCAGTGAATGTTGTCAGTGAGTGAATGTTGTCAGTGAATGTTGTCAGTGTTGTCAGTGAGTGAATGTTTCAGTGAGTGAATGTTGTCAGTGAATGTTGTCAGTGAGTGAATGTTGTCAGTGAATGTTGTCAGTGAGTAAATGTTGTCAGTGAGTGAATGTTGTCAGTGAATGTTGTCAGTGAGTGAATGTTGTCAGTGAATGTTGTCAGTGAATGTTGTCAGTGAGTGAATGTTGTCAGTGAATGTTGTCAGTGAATGTTGTCAGTGAGTGAATGTTGTCAGAGAGTGAATGTTGTCAGTGAGTGAATGTTGTCAGTGAATGTTGTCAGTGAATGTTGTCAGTGAGCGAATGTTGTCAGAGAGTGAATGTTGTCAGTGAGTGAATGTTGTCAGTGAATGTTGTCAGTGAGTAAATGTTGTCAGTGAATGTTGTCAGTGAGTGAATGTTGTCAGAGAGTGAATGTTGTCAGTGAATGTTGTCAGTGAGCGAATGTTGTCAGTGAATGTTGTCAGTGAGTGAATGTTGTCAGTGAATGTTGTCAGTGAGTGAATGTTGTCAGTGAATGTTGTCAGTGAGTGAATGTTGTCAGTGAGTGAATGTTGTCAGTGAATGTTGTCAGTGAGTGAATGTTGTCAGTGAATGTTGTCAGTGAATGTTGTCAGTGAGTGAATGTTGTCAGAGAGTGAATGTTGTCAGTGCGTGAATGTTGTCAGTGAGGGAATGTTGTCAGTGAATGTTGTCAGTGAGTGAATGTTGTCAGTGAGCGAATGTTGTCAGTGAATGCTGTCAGAGAGTGAATGTTGTCAGAGAGTGAATGTTGTCAGTGATTGAATGTTGTCAGTGAGTGAATGTTGTCAGTGAATGTTGTCAGTGAGTGAATGTTGTCAGTGAATGTTGTCAGTGAGTGAATGTTGTCAGTGAGTGAATGTTGTCAGTGAATGTTGTCAGTGAGTGAATGTTGTCAGTGAATGTTGTCAGTGAGCGAATGTTGTCAGTGAATGTTGTCAGTGAGTGAATGTTGTCAGTGAATGTTGTCAGTGAGTGAATGTTGTCAGTGAGTGAATGTTGTCAGTGAATGTTCTCAGTGAGTGAATGTTGTCAGTGAATGTTGTCAGTGAGTGAATGTTGTCAGAGAGTGAATGTTGGCAGTGAATGTTGTCAGTGAGCGAATGTTGTCAGTGAATGTTGTCAGTGAGTGAATGTTGTCAGTGAATGTTGTCAGTGAGTGAATGTTGTCAGTGAATGTTGTCAGTGAGTGAATGTTGTCAGTGAATGTTGTCAGTGAGTGAATGTTGTCAGTGAATGTTGTCAGAGAGTGAATGTTGTCAGTGAATGTTGTCAGTGAGTGAATGTTGTCAGTGAATGTTGTCAGTGAATGTTGTCAGTGAGTGAATGTTGTCAGAGAGTGAATGTTGTCAGTGAGTGAATGTTGTCAGTTAATGTTGTCAGTGAATGAATGTTGTCAGAGAGTGAATGTTGTCAGTGAATGTTGTCAGTGAGTGAATGTTGTCAGAGAGTGAATGTTGTCAGTGAGTGAATGTTGTCAGAGAGTGAATGATGTCAGTGAGTGAATGTTGTCAGAGAGTGAATGTTGTCAGTGAATGTTGTCAGTGAGTGAATGTTGTCAGAGAGTGAATGTTGTCAGTGAGTGAATGTTGTCAGAGAGTGAATGTTGTCAGTGAGTGAATGTTGTCAGTGAGTGAATGTTGTCAGTGAGTGAATGTTGTCAGTGAATGTTGTCAGTGAGTAAATGTTGTCAGTGAATGTTGTCAGTGAGTGAATGTTGTCAGTGAATGTTGTCAGTGAGTGAATGTTGTCAGTGAATGTTGTCAGTGAGTGAATGTTGTCAGTGAGTGAATGTTGTCAGTGAATGTTGTCAGTGAGTGAATGTTGTCAGTGAGTGAATGTTGTCAGTGAATGTTGTCAGTGAGTGAATGTTGTCAGTAAATGTTGTCAGTGAGTGAATGTTGTCAGAGAGTGAATGTTGTCAGTGAGTGAATGTTGTCAGTGAATGTTGTCAGTGAGTGAATGTTGTCAGTGAATGTTGTCAGTGAGTGAATGTTGTCAGTGAATGTTGTCAGTGAGTGAATGTTGTCAGTAAATGTTGTCAGTGAGTGAATGTTGTCAGTGAGTGAATGTTGTCAGTGAATGTTGTCAGTGAGTGAATGTTGTCAGTGAATGTTGTCAGTGAGTGAATGTTGTCAGTGAATGTTGTCAGTGAGTGAATGTTGTCAGAGAGTGAATGTTGTCAGTGAGCGAATGTTGTCAGTGAATGTTGTCAGTGAGTGAATGTTGTCAGTGAATGTTGTCAGTGAGTGAATGTTGTCAGTGAATGTTGTCAGTGAATGTTGTCAGTGAGCGAATGTTGTCAGAGAGTGAATGTTGTCAGTGAGTGAATGTTGTCAGTGAATGTTGTCAGTGAGTGAATGTTGTCAGTGAATGTTGTCAGTGAGTGAATGTTGTCAGTGAATGTTGTCAGAGAATGAATGTTGTCAGTGAATGTTGTCAGTGAGTGAATGTTGTCAGTGAATGTTGTCAGTGAATGTTGTCAGTGAGTGAATGTTGTCAGAGAGTGAATGTTGTCAGTGAGTGAATGTTGTCAGTGAATGTTGTCAGTGAGTGAATGTTGTCAGTGAATGTTGTCAGTGAGTGAATGTTGTCAGTGAATGTTGTCAGTGAGTGAATGTTGTCAGTGAGTGAATGTTGTCAGTGAATGTTGTCAGTGAGTGAATGTTGTCAGTGAATGTTGTCAGTGAGTGAATGTTGTCAGTGAGTAAATGTTGTCAGTGAGTGAATGTTGTCAGTGAGTGAATGTTGTCAGAGAGTGAATGTTGTCAGTGAATGTTGTCAGTGAGTGAATGTTGTCAGTGAATGTTGTCAGTGAGTGAATGTTGTCAGTGAGTGAATGTTGTCAGTGAGTAAATGTTGTCAGTGAATGTTGTCAGAGAGTGAATGTTGTCAGTGAATGTTGTCAGTGAGCGAATGTTGTCAGAGAGTGAATGTTGTCAGTGAGTGAATGTTGTCAGTGAATGTTGTCAGTGAGTAAATGTTGTCAGTGAGTGAATGTTGTCAGTGAATGTTGTCAGTGAGTGAATGTTGTCAGTGAATGTTGTCAGTGAATGTTGTCAGTGAGTGAATGTTGTCAGTGAGTGAATGTTGTCAGTGAGTGAATGTTGTCAGTGAATGTTGTCAGTGAATGTTGTCAGTGAGTGAATGTTGTCAGTGAGTGAATGTTGTCAGTGAATGTTGTCAGTGAGAGAATGTTGTCAGTGAATGTTGTCAGTGAGTGAATGTTGTCAGTGAATGTTGTCAGTGAGTGAATGTTGTCAGTGAATGTTGTCAGTGAGTGAATGTTGTCAGTGAATGTTGTCAGTGAGTGAATGTTGTCAGTGAATGTTGTCAGTGAATGTTGTCAGTGAGCGAATGTTGTCAGAGAGTGAATGTTGTCAGTGAGTGAATGTTGTCAGTGAATGTTGTCAGTGAGTAAATGTTGTCAGTGAGTGAATGTTGTCAGTGAATGTTGTCAGTGAGTGAATGTTGTCAGTGAATGTTGTCAGAGAGTGAATGTTGTCAGTGAATGTTGTCAGTGAGTGAATGTTGTCAGTGAATGTTGTCAGTGAATGTTGTCAGTGAGTGAATGTTGTCAGAGAGTGAATGTTGTCAGTGAGTGAATGTTGTCAGTGAATGTTGTCAGTGAGTGAATGTTGTCAGTGAATGTTGTCAGTGAGTGAATGTTGTCAGTGAATGTTGTCAGTGAGTGAATGTTGTCAGTGAATGTTGTCAGTGAGTGAATGTTGTCAGTGAGTGAATGTTGTCAGTGAATGTTGTCAGTGAGTGAATGTTGTCAGTGAATGTTGTCAGTGAATGTTGTCAGTGAGTAAATGTTGTCAGTGAGTGAATGTTGTCAGTGAATGTTGTCAGTGAGTGAATGTTGTCAGTGAATGTTGTCAGTGAGTGAATGTTGTCAGTGAATGTTGTCAGAAAGTGAATGTTGTCAGTGAATGTTGTCAGTGAGTGAATGTTGTCAGAGAGTGAATGTTGTCAGTGAGTGAATGTTGTCAGTGAATGTTGTCAGTGAATGTTGTCAGTGAGCGAATGTTGTCAGAGAGTGAATGTTGTCAGTGAATGTTGTCAGTGAGCGAATGTTGTCAGTGAATGTTGTCAGTGAGTGAATGTTGTCAGTGAATGTTGTCAGTGAGTGAATGTTGTCAGTGAATGTTGTCAGTGAGTGAATGTTGTCAGTGAATGTTGTCAGTGTTGTCAGTGAGTGAATGTTTCAGTGAGTGAATGTTGTCAGTGAATGTTGTCAGTGAGTGAATGTTGTCAGTGAATGTTGTCAGTGAGTAAATGTTGTCAGTGAGTGAATGTTGTCAGTGAATGTTGTCAGTGAGTGAATGTTGTCAGTGAATGTTGTCAGAGAGTGAATGTTGTCAGTGAATGTTGTCAGTGAGTGAATGTTGTCAGTGAATGTTGTCAGTGAGCGAATGTTGTCAGAGAGTGAATGTTGTCAGTGAGTGAATGTTGTCAGTGAATGTTGTCAGTGAGTAAATGTTGTCAGTGAGTGAATGTTGTCAGTGAATGTTGTCAGTGAGTGAATGTTGTCAGAGAGTGAATGTTGTCAGAGAGTGAATGTTGTCAGTGAATGTTGTCAGTGAGTGAATGTTGTCAGTGAGTGAATGTTGTCAGTGAATGTTGTCAGTGAGTGAATGTTGTCAGTGAATGTTGTCAGTGAATGAATGTTGTCAGTGAATGTTGTCAGTGAGTGAATGTTGTCAGTGAATGTTGTCAGTCAGTGAATGTTGTCAGTGAGTGAATGTTGTCAGTGAATGTTGTCAGTGAGTGAATGTTGTCAGTGAATGTTGTCAGTGAGTGAATGTTGTCAGTGAATGTTGTCAGTGAGTGAATGTTGTCAGTGAATGTTGTCAGAGAGTGAATGTTGTCAGTGAATGTTGTCAGTGAGTGAATGTTGTCAGAGAGTGAATGTTGTCAGTGAGTGAATGTTGTCAGTGAATGTTGTCAGTGAATGTTGTCAGTGAGCGAATGTTGTCAGAGAGTGAATGTTGTCAGTGAGTGAATGTTGTCAGTGAATGTTGTCAGTGAGTGAATGTTGTCAGTGAATGTTGTCAGTGAGTGAATGTTGTCAGTGAATGTTGTCAGTGAGTAAATGTTGTCAGTGAGTGAATGTTGTCAGTGAATGTTGTCAGTGAGTGAATGTTGTCAGAGAGTGAATGTTGTCAGTGAGTGAATGTTGTCAGTGAATGTTGTCAGTGAATGTTGTCAGTGAGCGAATGTTGTCAGAGAGTGAATGTTGTCAGTGAGTGAATGTTGTCAGTGAATGTTGTCAGTGAGTGAATGTTGTCAGTGAATGTTGTCAGTGAGTGAATGTTGTCAGTGAATGTTGTCAGTGAGTAAATGTTGTCAGTGAGTGAATGTTGTCAGTGAATGTTGTCAGTGAGTGAATGTTGTCAGTGAATGTTGTCAGTGAGTGAATGTTGTCAGTGAATGTTGTCAGTGAATGTTGTCAGTGAGCGAATGTTGTCAGAGAGTGAATGTTGTCAGTGAATGTTGTCAGTGAGTAAATGTTGTCAGTGAGTGAATGTTGTCAGTGAATGTTGTCAGTGAGTGAATGTTGTCAGTGAATGTTGTCAGAGAATGAATGTTGTCAGTGAATGTTGTCAGTGAGTGAATGTTGTCAGTGAATGTTGTCAGTGAATGTTGTCAGTGAGTGAATGTTGTCAGAGAGTGAATGTTGTCAGTGAGTGAATGTTGTCAGTGAATGTTGTCAGTGAGTGAATGTTGTCAGTGAATGTTGTCAGTGAGTGAATGTTGTCAGTGAATGTTGTCAGTGAGTGAATGTTGTCAGTGAGTGAATGTTGTCAGTGAATGTTGTCAGTGAGTGAATGTTGTCAGTGAATGTTGTCAGTGAGTGAATGTTGTCAGTGAATGTTGTCAGTGAGTGAATGTTGTCAGTGAATGTTGTCAGTGAGTGAATGTTGTCAGTGAGTGAATGTTGTCAGTGAATGTTGTCAGTGAGTGAATGTTGTCAGTGAATGTTGTCAGTGAGTAAATGTTGTCAGTGAGTGAATGTTGTCAGTGAATGTTGTCAGTGAGTGAATGTTGTCAGTGAATGTTGTCAGTGAATGTTGTCAGTGAGCGAATGTTGTCAGAGAGTGAATGTTGTCAGTGAGTGAATGTTGTCAGTGAATGTTGTCAGTGAGTGAATGTTGTCAGTGAATGTTGTCAGTGAGTGAATGTTGTCAGAGAGTGAATGTTGTCAGTGAGTGAATGTTGTCAGTGAATGTTGTCAGTGAGTGAATGTTGTCAGTGAATGTTGTCAGTGAGTGAATGTTGTCAGTGAATGTTGTCAGTGAGTGAATGTTGTCAGTGAATGTTGTCAGTGAGTGAATGTTGTCAGTGAATGTTGTCAGTGAGTGAATGTTGTCAGTGAATGTTGTCAGTGAATGTTGTCAGTGAGCGAATGTTGTCAGAGAGTGAATGTTGTCAGTGCGTGAATGTTGTCAGTGAATGTTGTCAGTGAGTAAATGTTGTCAGTGAGTGAATGTTGTCAGTGAATGTTGTCAGTGAGTGAATGTTGTCAGTGAATGTTGTCAGTGAGTGAATGTTGTCAGTGAATGTTGTCAGTGAGTGAATGTTGTCAGTGAATGTTGTCAGTGAGTGAATGTTGTCAGTGAATGTTGTCAGTGAGTGAATGTTGTCAGTGAGTGAATGTTGTCAGTGAATGTTGTCAGTGAGTGAATGTTGTCAGTGAATGTTGTCAGTGAATGTTGTCAGTGAGTAAATGTTGTCAGTGAGTGAATGTTGTCAGTGAATGTTGTCAGTGAGTGAATGTTGTCAGTGAATGTTGTCAGTGAGTGAATGTTGTCAGTGAATGTTGTCAGAGAGTGAATGTTGTCAGTGAATGTTGTCAGTGAGTGAATGTTGTCAGAGAGTGAATGTTGTCAGTGAGTGAATGTTGTCAGTGAATGTTGTCAGTGAATGTTGTCAGTGAGCGAATGTTGTCAGAGAGTGAATGTTGTCAGTGAATGTTGTCAGTGAGCGAATGTTGTCAGTGAATGTTGTCAGTGAGTGAATGTTGTCAGTGAATGTTGTCAGTGAGTGAATGTTGTCAGTGAATGTTGTCAGTGAGTGAATGTTGTCAGTGTTGTCAGTGAGTGAATGTTTCAGTGAGTGAATGTTGTCAGTGAATGTTGTCAGTGAGTGAATGTTGTCAGTGAATGTTGTCAGTGAGTAAATGTTGTCAGTGAATGTTGTCAGTGAGTGAATGTTGTCAGAGAGTGAATGTTGTCAGAGAGTGAATGTTGTCAGTGAATGTTGTCAGTGAGTGAATGTTGTCAGTGAATGTTGTCAGTGAATGTTGTCAGTGAGTGAATGTTGTCAGTGAATGTTGTCAGTGAGTGAATGTTGTCAGTGAGTGAATGTTGTCAGTGAATGTTGTCAGTGAGTGAATGTTGTCAGTGAATGTTGTCAGTGAGTGAATGTTGTCAGAGAGTGAATGTTGTCAGAGAGTGAATGTTGTCAGTGAATGTTGTCAGTGAGTGAATGTTGTCAGTGAATGTTGTCAGTGAATGTTGTCAGTGAGTGAATGTTGTCAGAGAGTGAATGTTGTCAGTGAGTGAATGTTGTCAGTGAATGTTGTCAGTGAATGTTGTCAGTGAGCGAATGTTGTCAGAGAGTGAATGTTGTCAGTGAATGTTGTCAGTGAGTGAATGTTGTCAGTGAATGTTGTCAGTGAGTGAATGTTGTCAGTGAATGTTGTCAGTGAGTGAATGTTGTCAGTGAATGTTGTCAGTGAGTGAATGTTGTCAGTGAATGTTGTCAGTGAGTGAATGTTGTCAGTGAATGTTGTCAGTGAGTGAATGTTGTCAGAGAGTGAATGTTGTCAGTGAATGTTGTCAGTGAGCGAATGTTGTCAGTGAATGTTGTCAGTGAATGTTGTCAGTGAGTGAATGTTGTCAGTGAATGTTGTCAGTGAGTGAATGTTGTCAGTGAATGTTGTCAGTGAGTGAATGTTGTCAGTGAGTGAATGTTGTCAGTGAATGTTGTCAGTGAGTGAATGTTGTCAGTGAATGTTGTCAGTGAGTGAATGTTGTCAGTGAGTGAATGTTGTCAGTGAGTGAATGTTGTCAGTGAATGTTGTCAGTGAGTGAATGTTGTCAGTGAATGTTGTCAGTGAATGAATGTTGTCAGTGAATGTTGTCAGTGAGTGAATGTTGTCAGTGAATGTTGTCAGTCAGTGAATGTTGTCAGTCAGTGAATGTTGTCAGTGAATGTTGTCAGTGAGTGAATGTTGTCAGTGAATGTTGTCAGTGAGTGAATGTTGTCAGTGAATGTTGTCAGTGAGTGAATGTTGTCAGTGAGTGAATGTTGTCAGTGAATGTTGTCAGTGAGTGAATGTTGTCAGTGAATGTTGTCAGTGAGTGAATGTTGTCAGTGAATGTTGTCAGTGAGTGAATGTTGTCAGTGAATGTTGTCAGTGAGTGAATGTTGTCAGTGAATGTTGTCAGTGAGTGAATGTTGTCAGAGAGTGAATGTTGTCAGTGAATGTTGTCAGTGAGTGAATGTTGTCAGTGAATGTTGTCAGTGAGTGAATGTTGTCAGTGAATGTTGTCAGTGAGTGAATGTTGTCAGTGAGTGAATGTTGTCAGTGAATGTTGTCAGTGAGTTAATGTTGTCAGTGAATGTTGTCAGTGAGTAAATGTTGTCAGTGAGTGAATGTTGTCAGTGAATGTTGTCAGTGAGTGAATGTTGTCAGTGAATGTTGTCAGTGAATGTTGTCAGTGAGTGAATGTTGTCAGAGAGTGAATGTTGTCAGTGAGTGAATGTTGTCAGTGAATGTTGTCAGTGAGAGAATGTTGTCAGTGAATGTTGTCAGTGAGTGAATGTTGTCAGTGAGTGAATGTTGTCAGTGAGTGAATGTTGTCAGTGAATGTTGTCAGTGAGTGAATGTTGTCAGTGAATGTTGTCAGTGAGTGAATGTTGTCAGTGAATGTTGTCAGTGAGTGAATGTTGTCAGAGAGTGAATGTTGTCAGTAAATGTTGTCAGTGAGCGAATGTTGTCAGTGAATGTTGTCAGTGAGTGAATGTTGTCAGTGAATGTTGTCAGTGAGTGAATGTTGTCAGTGAATGTTGTCAGTGAGTGAATGTTGTCAGAGAGTGAATGTTGTCAGTGAATGTTGTCAGTGAGTGAATGTTGTCAGTGAATGTTGTCAGTGAGCGAATGTTGTCAGAGAGTGAATGTTGTCAGTGAGTGAATGTTGTCAGTGAATGTTGTCAGTGAGTAAATGTTGTCAGTGAGTGAATGTTGTCAGTGAATGTTGTCAGTGAGTGAATGTTGTCAGTGAATGTTGTCAGAGAGTGAATGTTGTCAGTGAATGTTGTCAGTGAGTGAATGTTGTCAGTGAATGTTGTCAGTGAGTGAATGTTGTCAGAGAGTGAATGTTGTCAGTGAGTGAATGTTGTCAGTGAATGTTGTCAGTGAGTGAATGTTGTCAGTGAATGTTGTCAGTGAGTGAATGTTGTCAGTGAATGTTGTCAATGAGTGAATGTTGTCAGTGAATGTTGTCAGTGAGTGAATGTTGTCAGTGAGTGAATGTTGTCAGTGAATGTTGTCAGTGAGTGAATGTTGTCAGTGAATGTTGTCAGTGAGTGAATGTTGTCAGAGAGTGAATGTTGTCAGTGAATGTTGTCAGTGAGCGAATGTTGTCAGTGAATGTTGTCAGTGAGTGAATGTTGTCAGTGAATGTTGTCAGTGAGTGAATGTTGTCAGTGAATGTTGTCAGTGAGTGAATGTTGTCAGTGAGTGAATGTTGTCAGTGAATGTTGTCAGTGAGTGAATGTTGTCAGTGAATGTTGTCAGTGAATGTTGTCAGTGAGTGAATGTTGTCAGAGAGTGAATGTTGTCAGTGCGTGAATGTTGTCAGTGAGGGAATGTTGTCAGTGAATGTTGTCAGTGAGTGAATGTTGTCAGTGAGCGAATGTTGTCAGTGAATGCTGTCAGAGAGTGAATGTTGTCAGAGAGTGAATGTTGTCAGTGATTGAATGTTGTCAGTGAGTGAATGTTGTCAGTGAATGTTGTCAGTGAGTGAATGTTGTCAGTGAATGTTGTCAGTGAGTGAATGTTGTCAGTGAATGTTGTCAGTGAGTGAATGTTGTCAGTGAGTGAATGTTGTCAGTGAATGTTGTCAGTGAGTGAATGTTGTCAGTGAATGTTGTCAGTGAGCGAATGTTGTCAGTGAATGTTGTCAGTGAGTGAATGTTGTCAGTGAATGTTGTCAGTGAGTGAATGTTGTCAGTGAGTGAATGTTGTCAGTGAATGTTCTCAGTGAGTGAATGTTGTCAGTGAATGTTGTCAGTGAGTGAATGTTGTCAGAGAGTGAATGTTGTCAGTGAATGTTGTCAGTGAGCGAATGTTGTCAGTGAATGTTGTCAGTGAGTGAATGTTGTCAGTGAATGTTGTCAGTGAGTGAATGTTGTCAGTGAATGTTGTCAGTGAGTGAATGTTGTCAGTGAATGTTGTCAGTGAGTGAATGTTGTCAGTGAATGTTGTCAGAGAGTGAATGTTGTCAGTGAATGTTGTCAGTGAGTGAATGTTGTCAGTGAATGTTGTCAGTGAATGTTGTCAGTGAGTGAATGTTGTCAGAGAGTGAATGTTGTCAGTGAGTGAATGTTGTCAGTTAATGTTGTCAGTGAATGAATGTTGTCAGAGAGTGAATGTTGTCAGTGAATGTTGTCAGTGAGTGAATGTTGTCAGAGAGTGAATGTTGTCAGTGAGTGAATGTTGTCAGAGAGTGAATGATGTCAGTGAGTGAATGTTGTCAGAGAGTGAATGTTGTCAGTGAATGTTGTCAGTGAGTGAATGTTGTCAGAGAGTGAATGTTGTTAGTGAGTGAATGTTGTCAGAGAGTGAATGTTGTCAGTGAATGTTGTCAGTGAGTGAATGTTGTCAGTGAATGTTGTCAGTGAGTAAATGTTGTCAGTGAATGTTGTCAGTGAGTGAATGTTGTCAGTGAATGTTGTCAGTGAGTGAATGTTGTCAGTGAATGTTGTCAGTGAGTGAATGTTGTCAGTGAGTGAATGTTGTCAGTGAATGTTGTCAGTGAGTGAATGTTGTCAGTGAATGTTGTCAGTGAGTGAATGTTGTCAGTGAGTGAATGTTGTCAGTGAATGTTGTCAGTGAGTGAATGTTGTCAGTAAATGTTGTCAGTGAGTGAATGTTGTCAGAGAGTGAATGTTGTCAGTGAGTGAATGTTGTCAGTGAATGTTGTCAGTGAGTGAATGTTGTCAGTGAATGTTGTCAGTGAGTGAATGTTGTCAGTGAATGTTGTCAGTGAGTGAATGTTGTCAGTAAATGTTGTCAGTGAGTGAATGTTGTCAGTGAATGTTGTCAGTGAGTGAATGTTGTCAGTGAATGTTGTCAGTGAGTGAATGTTGTCAGTGAATGTTGTCAGTGAGTGAATGTTGTCAGAGAGTGAATGTTGTCAGTGAGCGAATGTTGTCAGTGAATGTTGTCAGTGAGTGAATGTTGTCAGTGAATGTTGTCAGTGAGTGAATGTTGTCAGTGAATGTTGTCAGTGAATGTTGTCAGTGAGCGAATGTTGTCAGAGAGTGAATGTTGTCAGTGAGTGAATGTTGTCAGTGAATGTTGTCAGTGAGTGAATGTTGTCAGTGAATGTTGTCAGTGAGTGAATGTTGTCAGAGAGTGAATGTTGTCAGTGAGTGAATGTTGTCAGTGAATGTTGTCAGTGAGTGAATGTTGTCAGTGAATGTTGTCAGTGAGTGAATGTTGTCAGTGAATGTTGTCAGTGAGTGAATGTTGTCAGTGAATGTTGTCAGTGAGTGAATGTTGTCAGTGAGTGAATGTTGTCAGTGAATGTTGTCAGTGAGTGAATGTTGTCAGTGAATGTTGTCAGTGAGTGAATGTTGTCAGAGAGTGAATGTTGTCAGTGAATGTTGTCAGTGAGTGAATGTTGTCAGTGAATGTTGTCAGTGAGTGAATGTTGTCAGAGAGTGAATGTTGTCAGTGAGTGAATGTTGTCAGTGAATGTTGTCAGTGAGTGAATGTTGTCAGTGAATGTTGTCAGTGAGTGAATGTTGTCAGTGAATGTTGTCAGTGAGTGAATGTTGTCAGTGAGTGAATGTTGTCAGTGAATGTTGTCAGTGAGTGAATGTTGTCAGAGAGTGAATGTTGTCAGTGAATGTTGTCAGTGAGTGAATGTTGTCAGTGAATGTTGTCAGTGAGTGAATGTTGTCAGTGAATGTTGTCAGTGAGTGAATGTTGTCAGTGAATGTTGTCTGTGAGTGAATGTTGTCAGTGAATGTTGTCAGTGAGTAAATGTTGTCAGTGAGTGAATGTTGTCAGTGAATGTTGTCAGTGAGTGAATGTTGTCAGTGAATGTTGTCAGAGAGTGAATGTTGTCAGTGAATGTTGTCAGTGAGTGAATGTTGTCAGTGAATGTTGTCAGTGAATGTTGTCAGTGAATGTTGTCAGTGAGCGAATGTTGTCAGAGAGTGAATGTTGTCAGTGAGTGAATGTTGTCAGGGAATGTTGTCAGTGAGTGAATGTTGTCAGTGAATGTTGTCAGAGAGTGAATGTTGTCAGTGAATGTTGTCAGTGAGTGAATGTTGTCAGTGAATGTTGTCAGTGAATGTTGTCAGTGAGTGAATGTTGTCAGAGAGTGAATGTTGTCAGTGAGTGAATGTTATCAGTGAATGTTGTCAGTGAGTGAATGTTGTCAGTGAATGTTGTCAGTGAGTGAATGTTGTCAGTGAATGTTGTCAGTGAGTGAATGTTGTCAGTGAGTGAATGTTGTCAGTGAATGTTGTCAGTGAGTGAATGTTGTCAGTGAATGTTGTCAGTGAGTGAATGTTGTCAGAGAGTGAATGTTGTCAGTGAATGTTGTCAGTGAGTGAATGTTGTCAGTGAATGTTGTCAGTGAGTGAATGTTGTCAGTGAATGTTGTCAGTGAGTGAATGTTGTCAGTGAGTGAATGTTGTCAGTGAATGTTGTCTGTGAGTGAATGTTGTCAGTGAATGTTGTCAGTGAGTAAATGTTGTCAGTGAGTGAATGTTGTCAGTGAATGTTGTCAGTGAGTGAATGTTGTCAGTGAATGTTGTCAGAGAGTGAATGTTGTCAGTGAATGTTGTCAGTGAGTGAATGTTGTCAGTGAATGTTGTCAGTGAGCGAATGTTGTCAGAGAGTGAATGTTGTCAGTGAGTGAATGTTGTCAGTGAATGTTGTCAGTGAGTGAATGTTGTCAGTGAATGTTGTCAGTGAGTGAATGTTGTCAGTGAGTGAATGTTGTCAGTGAATGTTGTCAGTGAGTGAATGTTGTCAGTGAATGTTGTCAGTGAGTAAATGTTGTCAGTGAGTGAATGTTGTCAGTGAATGTTGTCAGTGAGTGAATGTTGTCAGTGAATGTTGTCAGAGAGTGAATGTTGTCAGTGAATGTTGTCAGTGAGTGAATGTTGTCAGTGAATGTTGTCAGTGAATGTTGTCAGTGAGCGAATGTTGTCAGAGAGTGAATGTTGTCAGTGAGTGAATGTTGTCAGTGAATGTTGTCAGTGAGTAAATGTTGTCAGTGAGTGAATGTTGTCAGTGAATGTTGTCAGTGAGTGAATGTTGTCAGTGAATGTTGTCAGAGAATGAATGTTGTCAGTGAATGTTGTCAGTGAGTGAATGTTGTCAGTGAATGTTGTCAGTGAATGTTGTCAGTGAGTGAATGTTGTCAGAGAGTGAATGTTGTCAGTGAGTGAATGTTGTCAGTGAATGTTGTCAGTGAGTGAATGTTGTCAGTGAGTGAATGTTGTCAGTGAATGTTGTCAGTGAGTGAATGTTGTCAGTGAATGTTGTCAGTGAGTGAATGTTGTCAGTGAGTGAATGTTGTCAGAGAGTGAATGTTGTCAGTGAATGTTGTCAGTGAGCGAATGTTGTCAGTGAATGTTGTCAGTGAGTGAATGTTGTCAGTGAATGTTGTCAGTGAGCGAATGTTGTCAGTGAATGTTGTCAGTGAGTGAATGTTGTCAGTGAATGTTGTCAGTGAGTGAATGTTGTCAGTGAATGTTGTCAGTGAGTGAATGTTGTCAGTGAATGTTGTCAGTGAGTGAATGTTGTCAGTGAGTGAATGTTGTCAGTGAATGTTGTCAGTGAGTGAATGTTGTCAGTGAATGTTGTCAGTGAGTAAATGTTGTCAGTGAGTGAATGTTGTCAGTGAATGTTGTCAGTGAGTGAATGTTGTCAGTGAATGTTGTCAGTGAATGTTGTCAGTGAGCGAATGTTGTCAGAGAGTGAATGTTGTCAGTGAGTGAATGTTGTCAGTGAATGTTGTCAGTGAGTGAATGTTGTCAGTGAATGTTGTCAGTGAGTGAATGTTGTCAGTGAATGTTGTCAGTGAGTAAATGTTGTCAGTGAGTGAATGTTGTCAGTGAATGTTGTCAGTGAGTGAATGTTGTCAGTGAATGTTGTCAGTGAGTGAATGTTGTCAGTGAATGTTGTCAGTGAATGTTGTCAGTGAGCGAATGTTGTCAGAGAGTGAATGTTGTCAGTGAGTGAATGTTGTCAGTGAATGTTGTCAGTGAGTAAATGTTGTCAGTGAGTGAATGTTGTCAGTGAATGTTGTCAGTGAGTGAATGTTGTCAGTGAATGTTGTCAGAGAATGAATGTTGTCAGTGAATGTTGTCAGTGAGTGAATGTTGTCAGTGAGTGAATGTTGTCAGTGAATGTTGTCAGTGAGCGAATGTTGTCAGTGAATGTTGTCAGTGAGTGAATGTTGTCAGTGAATGTTGTCAGTGAGTGAATGTTGTCAGTGAATGTTGTCAGTGAGTGAATGTTGTCAGTGAGTGAATGTTGTCAGTGAATGTTGTCAGTGAGTGAATGTTGTCAGTGAATGTTGTCAGTGAGTAAATGTTGTCAGTGAGTGAATGTTGTCAGTGAATGTTGTCAGTGAGTGAATGTTGTCAGTGAATGTTGTCAGTGAATGTTGTCAGTGAGCGAATGTTGTCAGAGAGTGAATGTTGTCAGTGAGTGAATGTTGTCAGTGAATGTTGTCAGTGAGTGAATGTTGTCAGTGAATGTTGTCAGTGAGTGAATGTTGTCAGTGAATGTTGTCAGTGAGTGAATGTTGTCAGTGAATGTTGTCAGTGAGTGAATGTTGTCAGTGAATGTTGTCAGTGAGTGAATGTTGTCAGTGAATGTTGTCAGTGAATGTTGTCAGTGAGCGAATGTTGTCAGAGAGTGAATGTTGTCAGTGAGTGAATGTTGTCAGTGAATGTTGTCAGTGAGTAAATGTTGTCAGTGAGTGAATGTTGTCAGTGAATGTTGTCAGTGAGTGAATGTTGTCAGTGAATGTTGTCAGAGAGTGAATGTTGTCAGTGAATGTTGTCAGTGAGTGAATGTTGTCAGTGAATGTTGTCAGTGAATGTTGTCAGTGAGTGAATGTTGTCAGAGAGTGAATGTTGTCAGTGAGTGAATGTTGTCAGTGAATGTTGTCAGTGAGTGAATGTTGTCAGTGAATGTTGTCAGTGAGTGAATGTTGTCAGTGAATGTTGTCAGTGAGTGAATGTTGTCAGTGAATGTTGTCAGTGAGTGAATGTTGTCAGTGAGTGAATGTTGTCAGTGAATGTTGTCAGTGAGTGAATGTTGTCAGTGAATGTTGTCAGTGAATGTTGTCAGTGAGTGAATGTTGTCAGTGAATGTTGTCAGTGAGTGAATGTTGTCAGTGAATGTTGTCAGAGAGTGAATGTTGTCAGTGAATGTTGTCAGTGAGTGAATGTTGTCAGAGAGTGAATGTTGTCAGTGAGTGAATGTTGTCAGTGAATGTTGTCAGTGAATGTTGTCAGTGAGCGAATGTTGTCAGAGAGTGAATGTTGTCAGTGAATGTTGTCAGTGAGCGAATGTTGTCAGTGAATGTTGTCAGTGAGTGAATGTTGTCAGTGAATGTTGTCAGTGAGTGAATGTTGTCAGTGAATGTTGTCAGTGAGTGAATGTTGTCAGTGAATGTTGTCAGTGTTGTCAGTGAGTGAATGTTTCAGTGAGTGAATGTTGTCAGTGAATGTTGTCAGTGAGTGAATGTTGTCAGTGAATGTTGTCAGTGAGTAAATGTTGTCAGTGAGTGAATGTTGTCAGTGAATGTTGTCAGTGAGTGAATGTTGTCAGAGAATGTTGTCAGAGAGTGAATGTTGTCAGTGAATGTTGTCAGTGAGTGAATGTTGTCAGTGAATGTTGTCAGTGAGCGAATGTTGTCAGAGAGTGAATGTTGTCAGTGAGTGAATGTTGTCAGTGAATGTTGTCAGTGAGTAAATGTTGTCAGTGAGTGAATGTTGTCAGTGAATGTTGTCAGTGAGTGAATGTTGTCAGAGAGTGAATGTTGTCAGAGAGTGAATGTTGTCAGTGAATGTTGTCAGTGAGTGAATGTTGTCAGTGAGTGAATGTTGTCAGTGAATGTTGTCAGTGAGTGAATGTTGTCAGTGAATGTTGTCAGTGAATGAATGTTGTCAGTGAATGTTGTCAGTGAGTGAATGTTGTCAGTGAATGTTGTCAGTCAGTGAATGTTGTCAGTGAGTGAATGTTGTCAGTGAATGTTGTCAGTGAGTGAATGTTGTCAGTGAATGTTGTCAGTGAGTGAATGTTGTCAGTGAATGTTGTCAGTGAGTGAATGTTGTCAGTGAATGTTGTCAGAGAGTGAATGTTGTCAGTGAATGTTGTCAGTGAGTGAATGTTGTCAGAGAGTGAATGTTGTCAGTGAGTGAATGTTGTCAGTGAATGTTGTCAGTGAATGTTGTCAGTGAGCGAATGTTGTCAGAGAGTGAATGTTGTCAGTGAGTGAATGTTGTCAGTGAATGTTGTCAGTGAGTGAATGTTGTCAGTGAATGTTGTCAGTGAGTAAATGTTGTCAGTGAGTGAATGTTGTCAGTGAATGTTGTCAGTGAGTGAATGTTGTCAGTGAATGTTGTCAGTGAGTGAATGTTGTCAGTGAATGTTGTCAGTGAATGTTGTCAGTGAGCGAATGTTGTCAGAGAGTGAATGTTGTCAGTGAGTGAATGTTGTCAGTGAATGTTGTCAGTGAGTAAATGTTGTCAGTGAGTGAATGTTGTCAGTGAATGTTGTCAGTGAGTGAATGTTGTCAGTGAATGTTGTCAGAGAATGAATGTTGTCAGTGAATGTTGTCAGTGAGTGAATGTTGTCAGTGAATGTTGTCAGTGAATGTTGTCAGTGAGTGAATGTTGTCAGAGAGTGAATGTTGTCAGTGAGTGAATGTTGTCAGTGAATGTTGTCAGTGAGTGAATGTTGTCAGTGAATGTTGTCAGTGAGTGAATGTTGTCAGTGAATGTTGTCAGTGAGTGAATGTTGTCAGTGAGTGAATGTTGTCAGTGAATGTTGTCAGTGAGTGAATGTTGTCAGTGAATGTTGTCAGTGAGTGAATGTTGTCAGTGAATGTTGTCAGTGAGTGAATGTTGTCAGAGAGTGAATGTTGTCAGTGAATGTTGTCAGTGAGCGAATGTTGTCAGTGAATGTTGTCAGTGAGTGAATGTTGTCAGTGAGTGAATGTTGTCAGTGAATGTTGTCAGTGAGCGAATGTTGTCAGTGAATGTTGTCAGTGAGTGAATGTTGTCAGTGAATGTTGTCAGTGAGTGAATGTTGTCAGTGAATGTTGTCAGTGAGTGAATGTTGTCAGTGAATGTTGTCAGTGAGTGAATGTTGTCAGTGAGTGAATGTTGTCAGTGAATGTTGTCAGTGAGTGAATGTTGTCAGTGAATGTTGTCAGTGAGTAAATGTTGTCAGTGAGTGAATGTTGTCAGTGAATGTTGTCAGTGAGTGAATGTTGTCAGTGAATGTTGTCAGTGAATGTTGTCAGTGAGCGAATGTTGTCAGAGAGTGAATGTTGTCAGTGAGTGAATGTTGTCAGTGAATGTTGTCAGTGAGTGAATGTTGTCAGTGAATGTTGTCAGTGAGTGAATGTTGTCAGAGAGTGAATGTTGTCAGTGAGTGAATGTTGTCAGTGAATGTTGTCAGTGAGTGAATGTTGTCAGTGAATGTTGTCAGTGAGTGAATGTTGTCAGTGAATGTTGTCAGTGAGTGAATGTTGTCAGTGAATGTTGTCAGTGAGTGAATGTTGTCAGTGAATGTTGTCAGTAAGTGAATGTTGTCAGTGAATGTTGTCAGTGAATGTTGTCAGCGAGCGAATGTTGTCAGAGAGTGAATGTTGTCAGTGAGTGAATGTTGTCAGTGAATGTTGTCAGTGAGTAAATGTTGTCAGTGAGTGAATGTTGTCAGTGAATGTTGTCAGTGAGTGAATGTTGTCAGTGAATGTTGTCAGAGAGTGAATGTTGTCAGTGAATGTTGTCAGTGAGTGAATGTTGTCAGTGAATGTTGTCAGTGAATGTTGTCAGTGAGTGAATGTTGTCAGAGAGTGAATGTTGTCAGTGAGTGAATGTTGTCAGTGAATGTTGTCAGTGAGTGAATGTTGTCAGTGAATGTTGTCAGTGAGTGAATGTTGTCAGTGAATGTTGTCAGTGAGTGAATGTTGTCAGTGAATGTTGTCAGTGAGTGAATGTTGTCAGTGAGTGAATGTTGTCAGTGAATGTTGTCAGTGAGTGAATGTTGTCAGTGAATGTTGTCAGTGAATGTTGTCAGTGAGTAAATGTTGTCAGTGAGTGAATGTTGTCAGTCAATGTTGTCAGTGAGTGAATGTTGTCAGTGAATGTTGTCAGTGAGTGAATGTTGTCAGTGAATGTTGTCAGAGAGTGAATGTTGTCAGTGAGTGAATGTTGTCAGAGAGTGAATGTTGTCAGTGAGTGAATGTTGTCAGTGAATGTTGTCAGTGAATGTTGTCAGTGAGCGAATGTTGTCAGAGAGTGAATGTTGTCAGTGAATGTTGTCAGTGAGCGAATGTTGTCAGTGAATGTTGTCAGTGAGTGAATGTTGTCAGTGAATGTTGTCAGTGAGTGAATGTTGTCAGTGAATGTTGTCAGTGAGTGAATGTTGTCAGTGAATGTTGTCAGTGTTGTCAGTGAGTGAATGTTTCAGTGAGTGAATGTTGTCAGTGAATGTTGTCAGTGAGTGAATGTTGTCAGTGAATGTTGTCAGTGAGTAAATGTTGTCAGTGAGTGAATGTTGTCAGTGAATGTTGTCAGTGAGTGAATGTTGTCAGTGAATGTTGTCAGAGAGTGAATGTTGTCAGTGAATGTTGTCAGTGAGTGAATGTTGTCAGTGAATGTTGTCAGTGAATGTTGTCAGTGAGCGAATGTTGTCAGAGAGTGAATGTTGTCAGTGAGTGAATGTTGTCAGTGAATGTTGTCAGTGAGTAAATGTTGTCAGTGAGTGAATGTTGTCAGTGAGTGAATGTTGTCAGAGAGTGAATGTTGTCAGAGAGTGAATGTTGTCAGTGAATGTTGTCAGTGAGTGAATGTTGTCAGTGAATGTTGTCAGTGAATGTTGTCAGTGAGTGAATGTTGTCAGAGAGTGAATGTTGTCAGTGAGTGAATGTTGTCAGTGAATGTTGTCAGTGAATGTTGTCAGTGAGCGAATGTTGTCAGAGAGTGAATGTTGTCAGTGAGTGAATGTTGTCAGTGAATGTTGTCAGTGAGTGAATGTTGTCAGTGAATGTTGTCAGTGAGTGAATGTTGTCAGTGAATGTTGTCAGTGAGTGAATGTTGTCAGTGAATGTTGTCAGTGAGTGAATGTTGTCAGTGAATGTTGTCAGTGAGTGAATGTTGTCAGAGAGTGAATGTTGTCAGAGAGTGAATGTTGTCAGTGAATGTTGTCAGTGAGTGAATGTTGTCAGTGAGTGAATGTTGTCAGTGAATGTTGTCAGTGAGTGAATGTTGTCAGTGAATGTTGTCAGTGAGTGAATGTTGTCAGTGAGTGAATGTTGTCAGTGAATGTTGTCAGTGAGTGAATGTTGTCAGAGAGTGAATGTTGTCAGTGAATGTTGTCAGTGAGCGAATGTTGTCAGTGAATGTTGTCAGTGAGTGAATGTTGTCAGTGAATGTTGTCAGTGAGTGAATGTTGTCAGAGAGTGAATGTTGTCAGTGAGTGAATGTTGTCAGTGAATGTTGTCAGTGAGTGAATGTTGTCAGTGAATGTTGTCAGTGAGTGAATGTTGTCAGTGAATGTTGTCAATGAGTGAATGTTGTCAGTGAATGTTGTCAGTGAGTGAATGTTGTCAGTGAGTGAATGTTGTCAGTGAATGTTGTCAGTGAGTGAATGTTGTCAGTGAATGTTGTCAGTGAGTGAATGTTGTCAGAGAGTGAATGTTGTCAGTGAATGTTGTCAGTGAGCGAATGTTGTCAGTGAATGTTGTCAGTGAGTGAATGTTGTCAGTGAATGTTGTCAGTGAGTGAATGTTGTCAGTGAATGTTGTCAGTGAGTGAATGTTGTCAGTGAGTGAATGTTGTCAGTGAATGTTGTCAGTGAGTGAATGTTGTCAGTGAATGTTGTCAGTGAATGTTGTCAGTGAGTGAATGTTGTCAGAGAGTGAATGTTGTCAGTGCGTGAATGTTGTCAGTGAGGGAATGTTGTCAGTGAATGTTGTCAGTGAGTGAATGTTGTCAGTGAGCGAATGTTGTCAGTGAATGCTGTCAGAGAGTGAATGTTGTCAGAGAGTGAATGTTGTCAGTGATTGAATGTTGTCAGTGAGTGAATGTTGTCAGTGAATGTTGTCAGTGAGTGAATGTTGTCAGTGAATGTTGTCAGTGAGTGAATGTTGTCAGTGAATGTTGTCAGTGAGTGAATGTTGTCAGTGAATGTTGTCAGTGAGTGAATGTTGTCAGTGAGTGAATGTTGTCAGTGAATGTTCTCAGTGAGTGAATGTTGTCAGTGAATGTTGTCAGTGAGTGAATGTTGTCAGAGAGTGAATGTTGTCAGTGAATGTTGTCAGTGAGCGAATGTTGTCAGTGAATGTTGTCAGTGAGTGAATGTTGTCAGTGAATGTTGTCAGTGAGTGAATGTTGTCAGTGAATGTTGTCAGTGAGTGAATGTTGTCAGTGAATGTTGTCAGTGAGTGAATGTTGTCAGTGAATGTTGTCAGAGAGTGAATGTTGTCAGTGAATGTTGTCAGTGAGTGAATGTTGTCAGTGAATGTTGTCAGTGAATGTTGTCAGTGAGTGAATGTTGTCAGAGAGTGAATGTTGTCAGTGAGTGAATGTTGTCAGTTAATGTTGTCAGTGAATGAATGTTGTCAGAGAGTGAATGTTGTCAGTGAATGTTGTCAGTGAGTGAATGTTGTCAGAGAGTGAATGTTGTCAGTGAGTGAATGTTGTCAGAGAGTGAATGATGTCAGTGAGTGAATGTTGTCAGAGAGTGAATGTTGTCAGTGAATGTTGTCAGTGAGTGAATGTTGTCAGAGAGTGAATGTTGTCAGTGAGTGAATGTTGTCAGAGAGTGAATGTTGTCAGTGAATGTTGTCAGTGAGTGAATGTTGTCAGTGAATGTTGTCAGTGAGTAAATGTTGTCAGTGAATGTTGTCAGTGAGTGAATGTTGTCAGTGAATGTTGTCAGTGAGTGAATGTTGTCAGTGAATGTTGTCAGTGAGTGAATGTTGTCAGTGAGTGAATGTTGTCAGTGAATGTTGTCAGTGAGTGAATGTTGTCAGTGAATGTTGTCAGTGAGTGAATGTTGTCAGTGAATGTTGTCAGTGAGTGAATGTTGTCAGTGAGTGAATGTTGTCAGTGAATGTTGTCAGTGAGTGAATGTTGTCAGTGAATGTTGTCAGTGAATGTTGTCAGTGAGTGAATGTTGTCAGAGAGTGAATGTTGTCAGTGCGTGAATGTTGTCAGTGAGGGAATGTTGTCAGTGAATGTTGTCAGTGAGTGAATGTTGTCAGTGAGCGAATGTTGTCAGTGAATGCTGTCAGAGAGTGAATGTTGTCAGAGAGTGAATGTTGTCAGTGATTGAATGTTGTCAGTGAGTGAATGTTGTCAGTGAATGTTGTCAGTGAGTGAATGTTGTCAGTGAATGTTGTCAGTGAGTGAATGTTGTCAGTGAGTGAATGTTGTCAGTGAATGTTGTCAGTGAGTGAATGTTGTCAGTGAATGTTGTCAGTGAGCGAATGTTGTCAGTGAATGTTGTCAGTGAGTGAATGTTGTCAGTGAATGTTGTCAGTGAGTGAATGTTGTCAGTGAGTGAATGTTGTCAGTGAATGTTCTCAGTGAGTGAATGTTGTCAGTGAATGTTGTCAGTGAGTGAATGTTGTCAGAGAGTGAATGTTGGCAGTGAATGTTGTCAGTGAGCGAATGTTGTCAGTGAATGTTGTCAGTGAGTGAATGTTGTCAGTGAATGTTGTCAGTGAGTGAATGTTGTCAGTGAATGTTGTCAGTGAGTGAATGTTGTCAGTGAATGTTGTCAGTGAGTGAATGTTGTCAGTGAATGTTGTCAGAGAGTGAATGTTGTCAGTGAATGTTGTCAGTGAGTGAATGTTGTCAGTGAATGTTGTCAGTGAATGTTGTCAGTGAGTGAATGTTGTCAGAGAGTGAATGTTGTCAGTGAGTGAATGTTGTCAGTTAATGTTGTCAGTGAATGAATGTTGTCAGAGAGTGAATGTTGTCAGTGAATGTTGTCAGTGAGTGAATGTTGTCAGAGAGTGAATGTTGTCAGTGAGTGAATGTTGTCAGAGAGTGAATGATGTCAGTGAGTGAATGTTGTCAGAGAGTGAATGTTGTCAGTGAATGTTGTCAGTGAGTGAATGTTGTCAGAGAGTGAATGTTGTCAGTGAGTGAATGTTGTCAGAGAGTGAATGTTGTCAGTGAGTGAATGTTGTCAGTGAGTGAATGTTGTCAGTGAGTGAATGTTGTCAGTGAATGTTGTCAGTGAGTAAATGTTGTCAGTGAATGTTGTCAGTGAGTGAATGTTGTCAGTGAATGTTGTCAGTGAGTGAATGTTGTCAGTGAATGTTGTCAGTGAGTGAATGTTGTCAGTGAGTGAATGTTGTCAGTGAATGTTGTCAGTGAGTGAATGTTGTCAGTGAATGTTGTCAGTGAGTGAATGTTGTCAGTGAGTGAATGTTGTCAGTGAATGTTGTCAGTGAGTGAATGTTGTCAGTAAATGTTGTCAGTGAGTGAATGTTGTCAGAGAGTGAATGTTGTCAGTGAGTGAATGTTGTCAGTGAATGTTGTCAGTGAGTGAATGTTGTCAGTGAATGTTGTCAGTGAGTGAATGTTGTCAGTGAATGTTGTCAGTGAGTGAATGTTGTCAGTAAATGTTGTCAGTGAGTGAATGTTGTCAGTGAGTGAATGTTGTCAGTGAATGTTGTCAGTGAGTGAATGTTGTCAGTGAATGTTGTCAGTGAGTGAATGTTGTCAGTGAATGTTGTCAGTGAGTGAATGTTGTCAGAGAGTGAATGTTGTCAGTGAGCGAATGTTGTCAGTGAATGTTGTCAGTGAGTGAATGTTGTCAGTGAATGTTGTCAGTGAGTGAATGTTGTCAGTGAATGTTGTCAGTGAATGTTGTCAGTGAGCGAATGTTGTCAGAGAGTGAATGTTGTCAGTGAGTGAATGTTGTCAGTGAATGTTGTCAGTGAGTGAATGTTGTCAGTGAATGTTGTCAGTGAGTGAATGTTGTCAGTGAATGTTGTCAGAGAATGAATGTTGTCAGTGAATGTTGTCAGTGAGTGAATGTTGTCAGTGAATGTTGTCAGTGAATGTTGTCAGTGAGTGAATGTTGTCAGAGAGTGAATGTTGTCAGTGAGTGAATGTTGTCAGTGAATGTTGTCAGTGAGTGAATGTTGTCAGTGAATGTTGTCAGTGAGTGAATGTTGTCAGTGAATGTTGTCAGTGAGTGAATGTTGTCAGTGAGTGAATGTTGTCAGTGAATGTTGTCAGTGAGTGAATGTTGTCAGTGAATGTTGTCAGTGAGTGAATGTTGTCAGTGAGTAAATGTTGTCAGTGAGTGAATGTTGTCAGTGAGTGAATGTTGTCAGAGAGTGAATGTTGTCAGTGAATGTTGTCAGTGAGTGAATGTTGTCAGTGAATGTTGTCAGTGAGTGAATGTTGTCAGTGAGTGAATGTTGTCAGTGAGTAAATGTTGTCAGTGAATGTTGTCAGAGAGTGAATGTTGTCAGTGAATGTTGTCAGTGAGTGAATGTTGTCAGTGAGTGAATGTTGTCAGTGAATGTTGTCAGTGAGCGAATGTTGTCAGAGAGTGAATGTTGTCAGTGAGTGAATGTTGTCAGTGAATGTTGTCAGTGAGTAAATGTTGTCAGTGAGTGAATGTTGTCAGTGAATGTTGTCAGTGAGTGAATGTTGTCAGTGAATGTTGTCAGTGAATGTTGTCAGTGAGTGAATGTTGTCAGTGAGTGAATGTTGTCAGTGAGTGAATGTTGTCAGTGAATGTTGTCAGTGAATGTTGTCAGTGAGTGAATGTTGTCAGTGAGTGAATGTTGTCAGTGAATGTTGTCAGTGAGAGAATGTTGTCAGTGAATGTTGTCAGTGAGTGAATGTTGTCAGTGAATGTTGTCAGTGAGTGAATGTTGTCAGTGAATGTTGTCAGTGAGTGAATGTTGTCAGTGAATGTTGTCAGTGAGTGAATGTTGTCAGTGAATGTTGTCAGTGAATGTTGTCAGTGAGCGAATGTTGTCAGAGAGTGAATGTTGTCAGTGAGTGAATGTTGTCAGTGAATGTTGTCAGTGAGTAAATGTTGTCAGTGAGTGAATGTTGTCAGTGAATGTTGTCAGTGAGTGAATGTTGTCAGTGAATGTTGTCAGAGAGTGAATGTTGTCAGTGAATGTTGTCAGTGAGTGAATGTTGTCAGTGAATGTTGTCAGTGAATGTTGTCAGTGAGTGAATGTTGTCAGAGAGTGAATGTTGTCAGTGAGTGAATGTTGTCAGTGAATGTTGTCAGTGAGTGAATGTTGTCAGTGAATGTTGTCAGTGAATGTTGTCAGTGAGTGAATGTTGTCAGAGAGTGAATGTTGTCAGTGAGTGAATGTTGTCAGTTAATGTTGTCAGTGAATGAATGTTGTCAGAGAGTGAATGTTGTCAGTGAATGTTGTCAGTGAGTGAATGTTGTCAGAGAGTGAATGTTGTCAGTGAGTGAATGTTGTCAGAGAGTGAATGATGTCAGTGAGTGAATGTTGTCAGAGAGTGAATGTTGTCAGTGAATGTTGTCAGTGAGTGAATGTTGTCAGAGAGTGAATGTTGTCAGTGAGTGAATGTTGTCAGAGAGTGAATGTTGTCAGTGAATGTTGTCAGTGAGTGAATGTTGTCAGTGAATGTTGTCAGTGAGTAAATGTTGTCAGTGAATGTTGTCAGTGAGTGAATGTTGTCAGTGAATGTTGTCAGTGAGTGAATGTTGTCAGTGAATGTTGTCAGTGAGTGAATGTTGTCAGTGAGTGAATGTTGTCAGTGAATGTTGTCAGTGAGTGAATGTTGTCAGTGAATGTTGTCAGTGAGTGAATGTTGTCAGTGAGTGAATGTTGTCAGTGAATGTTGTCAGTGAGTGAATGTTGTCAGTGAATGTTGTCAGTGAATGTTGTCAGTGAGTGAATGTTGTCAGAGAGTGAATGTTGTCAGTGCGTGAATGTTGTCAGTGAGGGAATGTTGTCAGTGAATGTTGTCAGTGAGTGAATGTTGTCAGTGAGCGAATGTTGTCAGTGAATGCTGTCAGAGAGTGAATGTTGTCAGAGAGTGAATGTTGTCAGTGATTGAATGTTGTCAGTGAGTGAATGTTGTCAGTGAATGTTGTCAGTGAGTGAATGTTGTCAGTGAATGTTGTCAGTGAGTGAATGTTGTCAGTGAGTGAATGTTGTCAGTGAATGTTGTCAGTGAGTGAATGTTGTCAGTGAATGTTGTCAGTGAGCGAATGTTGTCAGTGAATGTTGTCAGTGAGTGAATGTTGTCAGTGAATGTTGTCAGTGAGTGAATGTTGTCAGTGAGTGAATGTTGTCAGTGAATGTTCTCAGTGAGTGAATGTTGTCAGTGAATGTTGTCAGTGAGTGAATGTTGTCAGAGAGTGAATGTTGGCAGTGAATGTTGTCAGTGAGCGAATGTTGTCAGTGAATGTTGTCAGTGAGTGAATGTTGTCAGTGAATGTTGTCAGTGAGTGAATGTTGTCAGTGAATGTTGTCAGTGAGTGAATGTTGTCAGTGAATGTTGTCAGTGAGTGAATGTTGTCAGTGAATGTTGTCAGAGAGTGAATGTTGTCAGTGAATGTTGTCAGTGAGTGAATGTTGTCAGTGAATGTTGTCAGTGAATGTTGTCAGTGAGTGAATGTTGTCAGAGAGTGAATGTTGTCAGTGAGTGAATGTTGTCAGTTAATGTTGTCAGTGAATGAATGTTGTCAGAGAGTGAATGTTGTCAGTGAATGTTGTCAGTGAGTGAATGTTGTCAGAGAGTGAATGTTGTCAGTGAGTGAATGTTGTCAGAGAGTGAATGATGTCAGTGAGTGAATGTTGTCAGAGAGTGAATGTTGTCAGTGAATGTTGTCAGTGAGTGAATGTTGTCAGAGAGTGAATGTTGTCAGTGAGTGAATGTTGTCAGAGAGTGAATGTTGTCAGTGAATGTTGTCAGTGAGTGAATGTTGTCAGTGAATGTTGTCAGTGAGTAAATGTTGTCAGTGAATGTTGTCAGTGAGTGAATGTTGTCAGTGAATGTTGTCAGTGAGTGAATGTTGTCAGTGAATGTTGTCAGTGAGTGAATGTTGTCAGTGAGTGAATGTTGTCAGTGAATGTTGTCAGTGAGTGAATGTTGTCAGTGAATGTTGTCAGTGAGTGAATGTTGTCAGTGAATGTTGTCAGTGAGTGAATGTTGTCAGTGAGTGAATGTTGTCAGTGAATGTTGTCAGTGAGTGAATGTTGTCAGTGAATGTTGTCAGTGAATGTTGTCAGTGAGTGAATGTTGTCAGAGAGTGAATGTTGTCAGTGCGTGAATGTTGTCAGTGAGGGAATGTTGTCAGTGAATGTTGTCAGTGAGTGAATGTTGTCAGTGAGCGAATGTTGTCAGTGAATGCTGTCAGAGAGTGAATGTTGTCAGAGAGTGAATGTTGTCAGTGATTGAATGTTGTCAGTGAGTGAATGTTGTCAGTGAATGTTGTCAGTGAGTGAATGTTGTCAGTGAATGTTGTCAGTGAGTGAATGTTGTCAGTGAGTGAATGTTGTCAGTGAATGTTGTCAGTGAGTGAATGTTGTCAGTGAATGTTGTCAGTGAGCGAATGTTGTCAGTGAATGTTGTCAGTGAGTGAATGTTGTCAGTGAATGTTGTCAGTGAGTGAATGTTGTCAGTGAGTGAATGTTGTCAGTGAATGTTCTCAGTGAGTGAATGTTGTCAGTGAATGTTGTCAGTGAGTGAATGTTGTCAGAGAGTGAATGTTGGCAGTGAATGTTGTCAGTGAGCGAATGTTGTCAGTGAATGTTGTCAGTGAGTGAATGTTGTCAGTGAATGTTGTCAGTGAGTGAATGTTGTCAGTGAATGTTGTCAGTGAGTGAATGTTGTCAGTGAATGTTGTCAGTGAGTGAATGTTGTCAGTGAATGTTGTCAGAGAGTGAATGTTGTCAGTGAATGTTGTCAGTGAGTGAATGTTGTCAGTGAATGTTGTCAGTGAATGTTGTCAGTGAGTGAATGTTGTCAGAGAGTGAATGTTGTCAGTGAGTGAATGTTGTCAGTTAATGTTGTCAGTGAATGAATGTTGTCAGAGAGTGAATGTTGTCAGTGAATGTTGTCAGTGAGTGAATGTTGTCAGAGAGTGAATGTTGTCAGTGAGTGAATGTTGTCAGAGAGTGAATGATGTCAGTGAGTGAATGTTGTCAGAGAGTGAATGTTGTCAGTGAATGTTGTCAGTGAGTGAATGTTGTCAGAGAGTGAATGTTGTCAGTGAGTGAATGTTGTCAGAGAGTGAATGTTGTCAGTGAGTGAATGTTGTCAGTGAGTGAATGTTGTCAGTGAGTGAATGTTGTCAGTGAATGTTGTCAGTGAGTAAATGTTGTCAGTGAATGTTGTCAGTGAGTGAATGTTGTCAGTGAATGTTGTCAGTGAGTGAATGTTGTCAGTGAATGTTGTCAGTGAGTGAATGTTGTCAGTGAGTGAATGTTGTCAGTGAATGTTGTCAGTGAGTGAATGTTGTCAGTGAATGTTGTCAGTGAGTGAATGTTGTCAGTGAGTGAATGTTGTCAGTGAATGTTGTCAGTGAGTGAATGTTGTCAGTAAATGTTGTCAGTGAGTGAATGTTGTCAGAGAGTGAATGTTGTCAGTGAGTGAATGTTGTCAGTGAATGTTGTCAGTGAGTGAATGTTGTCAGTGAATGTTGTCAGTGAGTGAATGTTGTCAGTGAATGTTGTCAGTGAGTGAATGTTGTCAGTAAATGTTGTCAGTGAGTGAATGTTGTCAGTGAGTGAATGTTGTCAGTGAATGTTGTCAGTGAGTGAATGTTGTCAGTGAATGTTGTCAGTGAGTGAATGTTGTCAGTGAATGTTGTCAGTGAGTGAATGTTGTCAGAGAGTGAATGTTGTCAGTGAGCGAATGTTGTCAGTGAATGTTGTCAGTGAGTGAATGTTGTCAGTGAATGTTGTCAGTGAGTGAATGTTGTCAGTGAATGTTGTCAGTGAATGTTGTCAGTGAGCGAATGTTGTCAGAGAGTGAATGTTGTCAGTGAGTGAATGTTGTCAGTGAATGTTGTCAGTGAGTGAATGTTGTCAGTGAATGTTGTCAGTGAGTGAATGTTGTCAGTGAATGTTGTCAGAGAATGAATGTTGTCAGTGAATGTTGTCAGTGAGTGAATGTTGTCAGTGAATGTTGTCAGTGAATGTTGTCAGTGAGTGAATGTTGTCAGAGAGTGAATGTTGTCAGTGAGTGAATGTTGTCAGTGAATGTTGTCAGTGAGTGAATGTTGTCAGTGAATGTTGTCAGTGAGTGAATGTTGTCAGTGAATGTTGTCAGTGAGTGAATGTTGTCAGTGAGTGAATGTTGTCAGTGAATGTTGTCAGTGAGTGAATGTTGTCAGTGAATGTTGTCAGTGAGTGAATGTTGTCAGTGAGTAAATGTTGTCAGTGAGTGAATGTTGTCAGTGAGTGAATGTTGTCAGAGAGTGAATGTTGTCAGTGAATGTTGTCAGTGAGTGAATGTTGTCAGTGAATGTTGTCAGTGAGTGAATGTTGTCAGTGAGTGAATGTTGTCAGTGAGTAAATGTTGTCAGTGAATGTTGTCAGAGAGTGAATGTTGTCAGTGAATGTTGTCAGTGAGTGAATGTTGTCAGTGAGTGAATGTTGTCAGTGAATGTTGTCAGTGAGCGAATGTTGTCAGAGAGTGAATGTTGTCAGTGAGTGAATGTTGTCAGTGAATGTTGTCAGTGAGTAAATGTTGTCAGTGAGTGAATGTTGTCAGTGAATGTTGTCAGTGAGTGAATGTTGTCAGTGAATGTTGTCAGTGAATGTTGTCAGTGAGTGAATGTTGTCAGTGAGTGAATGTTGTCAGTGAGTGAATGTTGTCAGTGAATGTTGTCAGTGAATGTTGTCAGTGAGTGAATGTTGTCAGTGAGTGAATGTTGTCAGTGAATGTTGTCAGTGAGAGAATGTTGTCAGTGAATGTTGTCAGTGAGTGAATGTTGTCAGTGAATGTTGTCAGTGAGTGAATGTTGTCAGTGAATGTTGTCAGTGAGTGAATGTTGTCAGTGAATGTTGTCAGTGAGTGAATGTTGTCAGTGAATGTTGTCAGTGAATGTTGTCAGTGAGCGAATGTTGTCAGAGAGTGAATGTTGTCAGTGAGTGAATGTTGTCAGTGAATGTTGTCAGTGAGTAAATGTTGTCAGTGAGTGAATGTTGTCAGTGAATGTTGTCAGTGAGTGAATGTTGTCAGTGAATGTTGTCAGAGAGTGAATGTTGTCAGTGAATGTTGTCAGTGAGTGAATGTTGTCAGTGAATGTTGTCAGTGAATGTTGTCAGTGAGTGAATGTTGTCAGAGAGTGAATGTTGTCAGTGAGTGAATGTTGTCAGTGAATGTTGTCAGTGAGTGAATGTTGTCAGTGAATGTTGTCAGTGAATGTTGTCAGTGAGTGAATGTTGTCAGAGAGTGAATGTTGTCAGTGAGTGAATGTTGTCAGTTAATGTTGTCAGTGAATGAATGTTGTCAGAGAGTGAATGTTGTCAGTGAATGTTGTCAGTGAGTGAATGTTGTCAGAGAGTGAATGTTGTCAGTGAGTGAATGTTGTCAGAGAGTGAATGATGTCAGTGAGTGAATGTTGTCAGAGAGTGAATGTTGTCAGTGAATGTTGTCAGTGAGTGAATGTTGTCAGAGAGTGAATGTTGTCAGTGAGTGAATGTTGTCAGAGAGTGAATGTTGTCAGTGAATGTTGTCAGTGAGTGAATGTTGTCAGTGAATGTTGTCAGTGAGTAAATGTTGTCAGTGAATGTTGTCAGTGAGTGAATGTTGTCAGTGAATGTTGTCAGTGAGTGAATGTTGTCCAGTGAGTGAATGTTGTCAGTGAATGTTGTCAGTGAGTGAATGTTGTCAGTGAATGTTGTCAGTGAGTGAATGTTGTCAGTGAGTGAATGTTGTCAGTGAATGTTGTCAGTGAGTGAATGTTGTCAGTGAATGTTGTCAGTGAATGTTGTCAGTGAGTGAATGTTGTCAGAGAGTGAATGTTGTCAGTGCGTGAATGTTGTCAGTGAGGGAATGTTGTCAGTGAATGTTGTCAGTGAGTGAATGTTGTCAGTGAGCGAATGTTGTCAGTGAATGCTGTCAGAGAGTGAATGTTGTCAGAGAGTGAATGTTGTCAGTGATTGAATGTTGTCAGTGAGTGAATGTTGTCAGTGAATGTTGTCAGTGAGTGAATGTTGTCAGTGAATGTTGTCAGTGAGTGAATGTTGTCAGTGAGTGAATGTTGTCAGTGAATGTTGTCAGTGAGTGAATGTTGTCAGTGAATGTTGTCAGTGAGCGAATGTTGTCAGTGAATGTTGTCAGTGAGTGAATGTTGTCAGTGAATGTTGTCAGTGAGTGAATGTTGTCAGTGAGTGAATGTTGTCAGTGAATGTTCTCAGTGAGTGAATGTTGTCAGTGAATGTTGTCAGTGAGTGAATGTTGTCAGAGAGTGAATGTTGGCAGTGAATGTTGTCAGTGAGCGAATGTTGTCAGTGAATGTTGTCAGTGAGTGAATGTTGTCAGTGAATGTTGTCAGTGAGTGAATGTTGTCAGTGAATGTTGTCAGTGAGTGAATGTTGTCAGTGAATGTTGTCAGTGAGTGAATGTTGTCAGTGAATGTTGTCAGAGAGTGAATGTTGTCAGTGAATGTTGTCAGTGAGTGAATGTTGTCAGTGAATGTTGTCAGTGAATGTTGTCAGTGAGTGAATGTTGTCAGAGAGTGAATGTTGTCAGTGAGTGAATGTTGTCAGTTAATGTTGTCAGTGAATGAATGTTGTCAGAGAGTGAATGTTGTCAGTGAATGTTGTCAGTGAGTGAATGTTGTCAGAGAGTGAATGTTGTCAGTGAGTGAATGTTGTCAGAGAGTGAATGATGTCAGTGAGTGAATGTTGTCAGAGAGTGAATGTTGTCAGTGAATGTTGTCAGTGAGTGAATGTTGTCAGAGAGTGAATGTTGTCAGTGAGTGAATGTTGTCAGAGAGTGAATGTTGTCAGTGAGTGAATGTTGTCAGTGAGTGAATGTTGTCAGTGAGTGAATGTTGTCAGTGAATGTTGTCAGTGAGTAAATGTTGTCAGTGAATGTTGTCAGTGAGTGAATGTTGTCAGTGAATGTTGTCAGTGAGTGAATGTTGTCAGTGAATGTTGTCAGTGAGTGAATGTTGTCAGTGAGTGAATGTTGTCAGTGAATGTTGTCAGTGAGTGAATGTTGTCAGTGAATGTTGTCAGTGAGTGAATGTTGTCAGTGAGTGAATGTTGTCAGTGAATGTTGTCAGTGAGTGAATGTTGTCAGTAAATGTTGTCAGTGAGTGAATGTTGTCAGAGAGTGAATGTTGTCAGTGAGTGAATGTTGTCAGTGAATGTTGTCAGTGAGTGAATGTTGTCAGTGAATGTTGTCAGTGAGTGAATGTTGTCAGTGAATGTTGTCAGTGAGTGAATGTTGTCAGTAAATGTTGTCAGTGAGTGAATGTTGTCAGTGAGTGAATGTTGTCAGTGAATGTTGTCAGTGAGTGAATGTTGTCAGTGAATGTTGTCAGTGAGTGAATGTTGTCAGTGAATGTTGTCAGTGAGTGAATGTTGTCAGAGAGTGAATGTT